>NC_136491.1:88418532-88608532 GCF_053919585.1 Euprymna scolopes
CTGGATGAATCAAAAAAATTAAGGATAAAAAAACAAAAAAAACACCCGAAAAGCGGTGAAGATTTACATTTGAAAAGCAAGGTCAAACTAACCCAGACAAGAAGCGCGAAAAGTAGCGTTAATAATTAGGTCAGCTTAGATATGCACGTGAAAGTCCCAGAATTAAATTAAGGAAACTGATCAGAACAAATAAATGGCTAAGTTTATGAAATGGGGCTTATATATATATATATATATATATATATATATATATATATATATATATATATATATATATATATATATAATGAATGTATTTGTGTGTGTTTTTGTTTTAGCAGCATTAGTATTCAAGTAAGCAACTTTTGTTAAAATAACAACATCCTGTTGACATGTCCGTAGAATTTGGGATTTTTAGTAGAATTATCAGGTTAAAAAATAAATCAAAATTACTACTGATAAGAGAACTTTTAAATATTAACGACAAATATTGGATATTAGAATATAAGATAACTTTTTGGCAATGTTCCGTGAAAGACGCTAATGTATAATGTCCACGATGTGAAAATTGGGGGTATAGTATAACATTTCTATATTTAAAAAAATATAAGGTACGTATATATATATATATATATATATATATATATATATATATATATATATATATATATAAATGGTGGGGTGTATGTGTGTGCGTGCGTGTCTGTTTGTCTGTCTGTTATTGCTTATTATAGAAAATTCAATGAAATCTACTGGAATAAAATTATCAGGCGGTGTTATCACGGAAAGTCCTTTTGACATGTTTTATACTTAAAAATAAAAATAAAAATGTACGTATATATATATATATATATATATATATATATATTGTATTGGTAGTAATTATTAAGTGTGCCTACCAAAAGAGTGCTCAATGTTTAGACAGAGCCAAAATAAGTTAATTTAGTATCCAACCAAATGGCTACATATAGGCATACATGTTTCGGCGAAAACCCGGCAAGGGAATCGCTTCGTCAGGCCAAAGACATCACTTGTTGTTTCAACTCAAAAATTTCCAATTTATAACTAGTACTACATCGTATTTACGTGTAAAGGGGGAGACAGGATCTAAAAAGAAAGTATATACATTAAAATGTGATCGTCCATTATGTCAATTTTAATTTTTTAATTATTTTATTTTTTTATTTATAGTGCGTAATGAGTTTCAAGTAGAGTTTCAATGTTATTAGTAAATTCCTAGTTCAGTAGGTAAGTTGTGTAGAATAGGAACCCTAGATTAAAAAAAAAAAAAAATTACGTATAAAATAAATGGTTAACGTGTAAATAAATTAGTATCCATATAATATTACTTTTGTAAATTCTAACGTTACAAAGATTACGTGTTAAATAAGCGATTAAAATATAAAAATAAAATAAATTAAATAAATTAGGCTCGATGAGGTGACCATTAAAACCTACGTTAAACGATTATGAAAAGTATACTAATGGTAAGATAACTACATTACAATTAAAGATAAATAAAAAATAAGAAATAAATATCTTTAGTTAAAAATTTAACCTATTAGGTATAGGGTATGGTTATTTGATGGTAAAATACAAATATTTAAAATAATTAACGTTTAGAATGGTTTCATGTATAGAAAAAAATTAATTATGATAAAGGGCGGGGGGAACTAGAAAAAATATGAAGATATTTACAAACTTAGGAGTTTTATAATTTTTTAAGCGTATGTATCTGAAAATGCTTGCAGGAGATTGCCGATTCTTGTTTTATATTTAAAAGTTTGTCACGGTCTTTAAAATTAGTAATCTCTATTTTCTCATGCAGGCATAAGAAACAAGGTGACTGCAAAGAGTAACATGTTTTAGCCTTTTTTATTATTTTCCAATGTATTCTAGGCGTTTTGTTTTCTCTAATTAACTTCCAATAGTGTATAGATAAGGAAGTATCTTTTTCGTAAGTTAGGTTATTCAACGATCTTTTATGCCCGTAGTATCTTCCTTTGAACGTTAATTTTGTACTCCCAATATAAAATTTTTCATCATTAGGGTTTTCTTCTGGGAATATTTTAGCTAGATACACTACCGAAGGTGTTAGACACATTTTGTTTACGGGACAGGTCGTAGGAAATTTACAATTACAATTGTTAACTACTTTAGGATTATTAACTGTTGCAACATTAGATTTCATTAATATCTTATTGTTATGCTTTTTTATGATTCTTTCTAAGTTGTCGCAACAGCTGTAACTCACTTTTATGGTATTTCTGTTAAAAATCTTGTGTAGTAAATTACCTGGAGGAAAGTGTTTGTCGATTAATTGCAAAAACTTTTTTCCAATTTTAGTTTTTAGTGAGCTATTGTACGTAGGTGAAAACCAAATCACTTTTCTAGATCTATTATTAGTACCACTATTTTCATTATTATTATCATTATTATTATTAATGCTACTGCCCTCCTCCAGATTATAGCTTTTATTATGCATATTATTTTCATGTTTATACGTAATGTTAGCGTTTTTGTAACCACTATTTTTTAGTGCCAGGTTATAAATATTTTTATGATTATTGAATACCTCTTCATTAGACGAGTTATTACTAATTCTACTTTCTATAGAGATGGGTATATGTTTAATAATGGCCGGTGGGTGGTTGGATTGGGGATTTATGTATATAGGGTTAGCATTATTTTTCATATAAGGTTTAAAATTATTATTAAGTAAATCAAAGCTAACATCTAAAAAATCCACTTGTTTCAAGTTACTATTAATTTCCACCTTGAGTCCAAAAAGTTTCATTTTTTTATGTAACAATTTTCTAATATGGTCACATTATTATATTATACGGATACTAATTTATTTACACGTTAACCATTTATTTTATACGTAATTTTTTTTTTTTTTTTTTTTTTAATCTAGGGTTCCTATTCTACACAACTTACCTACTGAACTAGGAATTTACTAATAACATTGAAACTCTACTTGAAACTCATTACGCACTATAAATAAAAAATAAAATAATTAATAAATTAAAATTGACATAATGGACGATCACATTTTAATGTATATACTTTCTTTTTAGATCCTGTCTCCCCCTTTACACGTAAATACGATGTAGTACTAGTTATAAATTGGAAATTTTTGAGTTGAAACAACAAGTGATGTCTTTGGCCTGACGAAGCGATTCCCTTGCCGGGTTTTCGCCGAAACATGTATGCCTATATGTAGCCATTTGGTTGGATACTAAATTAACTTATATATATATATATATATATATATATATATATATATATATATATATATATATGGGGATGTATGTGTGTGTGTGCCTGTCTGTCTGTCTGCTATTGTTTATTATAGAAAATTCAATTAAATCTACTAGAATAACATTATCAGGCGGTGTTATTACGGAAAGTCCTTTTGACATGTTTAAGAGAATTGAAACAGTTGTTTACAGCTTCATCAACTGACAGTACAGAAACCCCCACATATATCAAGGGGTGCAACTGTCACTCCGATTTTCCTGATAACAACTAGTACCTTTTTATTCAGATGATATATACTTAGTTGACAGCTGATGGATAGAATCTAGAATCCTAAAAATCTTGAATCTTTACGATATCGAATAACATGATTTTGGTATTAGTATTATTATAAAACATGTAAGTATCAATTCGAAAGTCAGGGAAAGTGCTAAATTTATGACGAGATTTATTGTAATTAGAATAAAATAAACAGGCATTCCTATCGATATAACAATGATCAAAGTGTTTTGCGACAACTCAATGGGATTTGCAATATTTATCGATTGAAACAAAGAGTACAACACATCGAGGGATGCAACAGTGCGCGAACGCGTGTATGCATATGCATTAAGAATAACGCGAGTAGTAAAGAAAAGAATATAAAAGGAAGAAAAGAGAATGTTAGAGAAGGACCACATTATAGACGTGGATGACGTTCGAGGTTATGTTAGAAAGTACGGTGGCGTCATAGCCGAAACGGGAAGTCACGCGTGGCCCGAGAATAATTTTTTTTTTTTTTTTTTTTTTTACATGGGTGTCACCACTTAACATGTTGTTAAAAAAGAAGAAATATTATTCATTTTTTTTTTTTTTTGTTGTTTACTGTCCTTGGCGACATATTCTGTATACAACGTGTGGGTCCCGTGTGTTACGTTAGAGTGAGAGGGGTCGTTACTCAATAAATTAAAATGAATACAAAGCTTAACCCATATCCGTGCACTTCCTCACGGATGCTGGAATAAATCTCCCCTGTTAGCGGCTTTTACACAAGGCAATTACCGGCAAATATATCAAATATATTCAGGAATTAAGTAATTGACAATTCGATTGAGAGGGCTAGCGATAATATCAGATAAATGCTCGGTGAACTTCCATATGCATCATTCCTTCATCCATCCGTTCAAAGAGAAAGTAGAAAAGGTAAGCGTTTAAATCCGCCGATCTAGGTATCAGATGTTATGTTTATCGAACTGCAGGCTTGATAATTCAAAGCGCTTATTAGAATACACTGTCACGAGTTCGTAATAGAAATCCAATGATAGGGCATATACGCGATTCTTATGATATTAGCACAAAGGCACTAATAGAGAAAATACTCTGAGTTCTTTTATAGACATATAGATAAGGATTATAATGTAAAGTTACACGAGTTGACGCACAAGGAAATGATGGGTACTTAGTTATAACAATTATCTTATAAGTGTGGAATACAGTTTGATAGACGACTTTCCCCTCGTGTGAATTCGACAAAACATTTATTTTATTCAAGCGCATTCTTCTATACGGTTATGTGTACATGAGTTTATCACGTAGTCTTGTTGGGAGAACACATTCAGCAGACATTCTTTGTCTCTTCGTTTTCATCCCGTTGTATCCACTATTCTCTTCTATTTTATGAAATAGCTACAGACAAAGCATGAATTATAATTATATATTTTAAAAACAATATATATATATATATATATATATATATATGATGGATGGCTGGCGTCTGGGTGAGGCCCCGTCTTTTGACAAGCTTCTGGTTTTGACCTTTACTCCTGATCTGAAATGGAACACGTACATCAAGTCTGTTGCCAAGGTCGCTGGAAAGATGGTGGGATCCTTCTACCGCTACAGAAGATATCTCACTACTGATGCAATTCTCTATCTATATAAAAGCCAAGTACGTCCAAGGATGGAATACTGTTGCCATATCTGGGCAGGAGCTGCTAAAAAAAACCTATCCTGCCTTGACAGAGTACAAAATAGACTTCGTGGCTTAGTGGGGGATGCCCTGTTCTCTACCCTGCAACCTCTCTCCCACAGAAGAGACGTTGCGAGCCTATCCTTGTTTTATCGCTATTCCCATGGCCGGTGCTCGTCTGAACTCCAATCTCTGGTGCCCCCTCGCCAATCTTTCACGAAAAACACCCGTCTAGCTGAATCCACTGTGAAAAATTTCCCCACTATATATATGTGCCTAAATCAAAACGCGGATTCCATAAACAAAGCTTCTTTCTTAGAACTGCACGCCTGTGGAACTCTGTTCCGTCTGCCTGCTTCCCTCCAGACTACAACTTTGATGTCTTCAAGTCTAATGTTAACAAATTCCTAATGAACCGCCCCCTTAAGTAAACACTTCATCAAATCTCCACATTAACGTAATGTACTTGCAATAAGCCTTATCCCTGAGTGGCTTCCGGGCCTTGATAAGTGGTGATCACTGTGTAAAAATATATGCATAAAAACGCTATAAATACAGCAAACCTCAAAGGAAAAGAAAAAGAAAACGACAACAACAGGAACCGCGTCTGATGAAAATCGATCGCACCGATAGTAATCGCTTGAGTAGAGTATAGCTGAACAACAACGTTTAGGCTACATTCTGTAATACATTCCGATTGAAATAATAAAGACTGCTCGGCGAATCGAAAAGATATCCAGAAAAAATCGGAAAAAGAATAACTGTCTGGTTCAATCAGATATTTTTTAATAATGACTTGCTGCCAGTATATATATATATATATATATATATATATATATATATATATATATATATATATATATATATATATATATATATATATATATTATCTATATACTTAGGCATGTGTTCTCCCCCCCATTGATGTACCTCCGTATGTTGTACGGGTGTACGCGTGTGTGTGTGTTTTATCTACTTATCATAAACAATTATTTATTAATATTTAAATTTTTAATTTATTTTATTTACTTACTCATATTCTTACCTATCATTATACTATCAAAATAAACCTGTAACGTATAATTCATTAATGTATCGTTCTATTTTTCCGTTTCTTTTTCTTTTCTTTTTTTTATAAACAATAAATATCTTTCAATCTCTCCCCGCCTGGCTAAATCAATTTACACCCCATTTTCAACCCGTTCCTTCCTCTTCCCACCACACCATGCCCACCAACATTAAGTCTCCAACCTGTTGCCATGGTGATCCTTTAAATTAACTGTTACTTATGCCGTTATGAATATAAATAGCATCTTTTAATTTTAAACCGTTATAAACTAAAAAAACGTTTATAAGAATTAACACATAATTGATATTTAATTATAAACCCCTCTCTGATCGTATATACTCCTACTATTTTAAATTCCACAATCCTCTCCCCTCCACTCCCCCTTCTTTTCTGAATCCCCTTCATCTACGATTTTTCCTTTCTTATTTGATTTTATAACTCAGTCCATCTATGAATTCTGACGATGCTAGTTGGATATTTCCTCTCTTTGGGGATTTTCCTCTAGTTGAAACAATATGTAAACTCATTCTGGACTCACAGTAATAAATTTCTTATATGCTGCTCTGGCTACACATTAAGCACTCTATTCCGGTTTTTTCACCACTGGTAAATATATAAATAAATAAATAAATATATATATATATATATATATATATATATATATATATATATATATATATATATATGGATATATATATATATTAATATATATTAATATATATATATTAATATATATATTATATATGTGTGTGTGTGTGTGTGTGTGCGGTGCGTTAGTGTGTGCGTTTTTCTGTCTGAGTGTGTGTACGTTCATGGGTCTATACGTGCGTATTTTTCTTTTTTCGCGTTCTTGAATTAAATATCTCCACTCACATATACGAATATATATATATATATATATATATATATATATATATATATGCATATATATATATATATATATATATATATATATATATGCATAATATATATATATTAATATATGTGTATATATATTTTTTTATATGTGTGTGCGTGTATGGTGCGTTAGTGTGTGCGGTTGTCTGTGTGAGTGTCTGTAGGCGCATGTGTCTACACATACGTATGTTTCTTTTTTCGCGTTCTTGAATGAAATATCTCACATATTAGCGTCCGTTAGTCCACACTTATCCTTATTTTCTCCGTGCAATGACTGCTAAGTGAAATCACTCTGTACGTTAAACGTAGATAATTGATTTCGTGATTCAATCCCTCTTGATCGTACGGTGGTTTAAAGAATGTGGACTACTAAATGCAGTGTCAGAAAAGCAATGAATATACATGCGCAACAACATAAAATAATATTATAAAATTTATTCTCTTAATAAATACATGTTGAGTCAAATATTTGGCAACCGAAACGTAGATTCCATGAACAAAGCTTGTTTCTAAGAACTGCACGCTTGTTGATTTGTCTTCTTTTTTCATGCTTTCCAGCTGACATCAATATGATTGTCTTCAACTCCAACGTAATCAAGATCTTGATGAGCCGTTCCTCTTAAATTTACAAATTTACCGAATTTCCAATACTAACGATTACTATGTTCTTCAATTGACTAGTGTGCACTCTTAACTCTTATCCTCGAGTGGTCTCTGGACCATGATAAGTGATTATGCCTATGTAAAAAAAAAATATTGAATTAAGTGAAAAAATAAAACAAATAAACTTTTACAGCTAAATATCAAAATGTAAATGTTCTTACACATATTTTAGAATAGTTAAATGAACTGTTTTACTAACACCATTAAATTAAGTCGTATTATTGACGTCATAGGATTTGAAGTGAAGATAGTAGATGAAATGCTTAATCTAAAAGACATTAGTATATCCATCTCGGAATATGTTTTGATTCAGTTACTTTATCCGTAGTAAAGATATGAATATGGGATATGATTAAATTAGTAATTTACCGTACAATTATTTTACGTTTATTTGTGACAATAACCTCGTTTGACAATAAGTATATCTAAAAACTCTACTAGTACACGTAATAAGCTGTTGCAATGCTTTATTTATTAACAATCAGATAAATCACGATACCTGTTAGATCACGTCGATACTCAGGTTTAGTTATGTTTAGCTACCTCCATTTCACTGTGAATTGTCTAAAACAGGAACTCGCAACCCGCCGGTCAGATCGTGTGATAATTACATATCTTGGACAGGACGAAGCTTATTAATGAAAAAATAAAGATGAATACATGTGCAGACTCCTACCAACCAAATTATTTAACACTATCATGAATATAACTATTGAGGTATCAGAAAAAAAGGAAATCTATGAATAAAAAAAACAACCACCGAACATTAGGGTTTTTGTATCAAGGAACGTCAATACACTTCATAGTAAAACAATCAACATATGTAAAATGCATGCAATTTTAACATGTATGCTTGAAATTGTTATTGAAAATTGAATGATGAACGAATCGCACACGCAAAAAAACACGGGCATACGAGTAAAAAATAGTTGCATGCATATATATATATATATATATATATATATATATATATATATATATATATATAACTCACATAAAATTAATATACGAAAGTATAAATTCATGCGTAAACTTTAAGTATTTACTTCAAAAGTTCTCAATACGTAGGTAGAGCTAGTTAGTGAGTTATAAAATATATACATGGCGATTAAGCCTGAAGAGTCCTAGAGTGGATGAAACGCGGAATATTCTGTGTACCTTAATCGCCATGTATATTTTATAACTTACTATATATATGTATATATATATATATGTATATATATACGCACTTACACAAGGGCTAACATTCACACATTCGTGAGACATAGAATAAAAAGCTGATTATGACAACATTGGAATTTTGAAGTCGTCCCTGCGTGATTCATATGCTGGTCGGTAAATTGGTTCTCAGTTTCTTTTTTTTATATTTTTCAGAAATAAATCTGATTGGGTGTTATCGTGTTTTGTCTTCATAGTATTCGCAGACTCATCGCCATGGCGAGCCTTAATTGAATCCAAATGTATCGTTTTTCTTGTTTAAATTGAGTCATCAGTATTCATAATCACGAACACATCAAAACTCTTTTCGCGGTCCCAGTTTGAGTCATGGGCGGTAGGTTGCGACCCTTAGTCTAAGACTTACTACTTATGTTCTGGCTTTGATTTGTAGAAAATATCCCTAAAATATCACCTTACAATGTTAATAATGCTCTTTACATCCGATTTTGGTTTTTGATAAGAATTTATTTTACTCAGATATATTGAATGAATAAGCTGCACCTATCGTCTGGTTCGTAAATTTAATTAATTTATCGTCTGCAAGGGCGAGTTGAAATTTGTAAGGCATAGAATAGCAGCTATCTGAAATATTACGCATACTCGTATACAGCACCTATTATCTGCAAATGGCCAGTCTTCTGATACTAGTTATTTTTAATGTAGATTAACTTCGGTGAAGTTGAAAAACCGCTGTCTCCAAGCGATTATGCTGTATATTAAAAATATATACTATAATATAATTGATAATTAAAGCTTTTGTAATTTTCTGACCTTTATTCTTACTGCCATATTTTGTATTTGACAATTCTTGCAAGGTATAAAAGGTGTATTACAAGTACGGATTTATGAATTCCAATCTAATGCTGCAATCATCGAGGGGGAAAATAGAGTATTAAAACCTTTCTTATCATCTGAAAGAAAATGTATTGGTTTTTACATATCTATCGTAAAAGTTTTGCAAGTAGACTTTAGTTTGCAGAAAATGAAGGTTTGTTTAACCTTTGTCATTTTATTAGAGAACAAAAACTTAATGTATATTTCTTGCATTATTTAATATCGGAATAAAATTAAAAAATTAACGAAGGTTCTTATTTGAGAGAGATGGAACAATTTTCAGCTAATTATGAAATAATCTATTTTCTGAAGTCTGTCTATAAACCATGTTTTATAACGCTTAAGACTGTCGTAAATATTTACGATGATTTATTCAGGGTTGTTCTTTTTATGTTTTTTTCTTTTTAAATAAAAAAATAACTCTACGTAATAATTGTCGCCAGTATTGCGGCGTCATTGTAAAATCTCTTGTAAGTTAATTAAGAATCCTTTATCGTCAGTGTTGTTTTTTAGAAAAAGTTCAGGTTCCTTACAGTGTCCTTGATGCGTGTGTTTTGTGTTACAAAGTTTTAGGTTTTCATTGTCTATGTTGTCGTTTAGCATGTGTTTGAAAGAAAGACACAGCTCACATTTTTTGGGAACAAATCTATTGAACGGAAAAAATGTTGTTACAAAGAAAAAAGAGTACATAAAACCTCAACTCACTGCAGCAGCGTCGTTCGTCAGGATTTTCTGTAGAGTCATTTTCGTACCTGCCCCATCTGCTTCAGTGGCTTTTTTTATAAAAGACAGAGTCCTCTAAATTTGCATACATGCGCGAGAGCACAGGAGATTCTGCGAGACTACATTGTAATATAAGGCCGCAGGCGCCATCTTGGGTCCTTTTCAGTATCATGACGTTGCGTCGGCAAAGGGCACAGCGAGGTCGTTTAAGGAGTACGCCTGCGTTCCCACAATTTTCGCCACAAACACGACAAATGCAAATACAAATAATAATAAACTATGTGATTATATGAATGCCTGACTCACAACTGTACATAAATGGTGAACATTGTGTTTGTCAATGTCGGGAGATATATTTACCGGTTTTATAATGGGTGGGTGAGTTTATTATTATCCGTAAATGAAGCATAGGGCAATCCGCATAATTAACATATATAAAATAATACGTTTAATGTTCGTATTACTTGGCTAGTTACAAAGATTGAATTAAGCCCTATGTCGAGCGTAACGTCGGGATAATTCGACGTCACTGAACGAGCGCTTTGGTTTACTTGAACTAATAATTTACATTGGCTCAGTGGAAAAGAATCTACTGCCCGAAAACAGAACGTATAATGCGTAGTATAGGAATAAATAGTATTGTTTCTGCACAAGAGTAAATTACACAAGGGAACACTCAATATGTTGCATTTAAATAAAGACTTGGTTTTAGTCAATTTAAGTGTGCTGAGTTAAAATCTGAAGTTAGTTTTATTCTGCAAGCTACAGATTTTATGCAATCTTTTATTTTTATTAAAAAAGAAAAAGAAACGAGCATTATTATAGGATATTGCAATGTCAGCCACAAAACAGTATATTTAACAAGGCAAAAGAAACAGAACAATAAAATGTGATTTTAGATTAAAATACACCATTGTTAGAAGGGCCATATGTTTTTTCTGGAAAAGTTTCTCAGGAAACAGTCTTTATCGCAACGTGAGATAAGCGTCATTCACAACGTTCTTCAGACAAGAGTCAATCACATCTAATAACGCTTATCACTTTCTGTCTGAACAGTATTTTAGTCAGGCAGGAAGTTGCGTTTGTAACTTTTGCATTTGTACACTTCATCTGGGCAATCTCGTTTAATACTCCAGCAGTAGTCGGCCATCATACTTTTGTCCCAGCGACCTTGGTAGCGTTCTTCCATGATCTTTAGGTCTTGGTGGAACTGCTCTCCTTGTTCGTCACTCACAGCCCCCAGGTTTTCAGGGGACTGGTCAAGATGGCTGTTCAAAAAATGACGCTTGATTCTCATGTAGCACGTGAGAGCACGAAAAGCGAGGAGCATTCTGCTCACAAGTCCATTGTAGTTCTCTGCCTTATTGTTTCCACAGAAGCTCTGAACGACTGCCACAAAGGATGACCATGCTGCCTTCTCCAAGGCGGTCATCTTGGCAACAGACTGATCATCACGAATGAGGGTGTCAATCTGTGGGGCATCAAACACACCTGCTTTGATCTTCTCGAACGACAACCCTGGTATAGCTGTGATGAGGTGTTGGAAACATTCACCTTCGGTATCCAGTGCCTTGACAAATTGTTTCATCAAACCTAATTTGATGTGCAGAGGAGGAAAGATGATCCTATCTCTGTTAACAATTGGGTCATGTTTGATATTTGGCATGCCTGCTTCAAGGGTTTCACGAACAGGTCAGTCCTTCTGGACCCAGTGTCTGGCTCGTGCTCGACTGTCCCACATGCAGAGGTAACATGGAAACTTGGTGAAGCCTTTCTGTTGACCAAGAAGGAAGTTTACCATTTTCAAGTCTAGACAAATGAGCCAGTTGTGCTCACGATATTTTAAGAAGTCCATGACCATTTTGATGGCATCATAGTCTTCCCGCAGATGAACTGAATGAACGACAGGCACTGCCCCGTAAAATTGCCATTATGCAAAACACACTTGAGACTGCGCTTAGAACTGTCTAAAAAGAGCCGCCATTTAGTTGGATCATAGTGAGGAACACCCAGTTCTTTGAGACGACCTGGGATATCATGGCAGTAAACAAACTGTCTGTCTCCTGAAAAGAAGGTCACAAAAAGCTGGTCACGCTTTCTGTAATATGATACTTTAAGAGTGTGATCAACAAGATTTTTGCCTTGTAATCTTGATGCCAAAAGCTCAGCTGCTTTCTTTGAAAGACCTAAATCCCAAACTAAGTCATTCAGTTCAGTCTGGTGAAGAGGCTTGTGGACTGGGGGAGATTCAGTCTCTGAAGAACATTCCTCGGGTTGTTCCCACTCAGTTTCTGGTAATTCGTTGTCACAACTGTCTTCCTCATCCGTGTCATGTCCAATGTCTTTATCGTTTAATGAAGGCAAACCTTTGAAAACTGGAACAAGAACTTCTGTAGAGTGCGGAGCAGGCCGAATAGCTGAGGAAATGTTCGGATATACGATATTATGTCTGTTTTTCTTGCACCCCCCGCTGTGTTTACCATGCAGAAGTAGCAATCAGTACCATGGTTGGTGGGGTCTCGCCAAATCATTGGAACTCCAAAAGGCAGACCATTGCGTTTTTCTTTGGTCCAGCTTCGAAACATTTCCTCACAATTGTGGCACACAACATGAGGACCCTATTGCTTGTCTTGGTCACCAAGATGAACTTCAAAATAAGCCTTGTAGGCTCGCTTCACAAACAATGACATGCTACGTCTCTGATGATGGAGTGTGTAGCAACCACAGATGTAACAGAAGGAATCAGGCTTGTTTCTACAGTGATGTCTCGATGAGGCACCCATGTTTGATCTGGAAAAAACAAGGCAGATAAAAATATTAGAATCTATCTATGAATATAATCTCAAAATGCTTAGATTTGGATTACGTAAGTTCATATTTAGACTATTTCATCTATCTCAAATTGCATGAAAACTAGAGCTTATGGAGAAAAACTAATTTCAGATTTGAAATCAGCGCCAAAAATCCTGCAGAATCAGTTAAAAAACCAAATGCAACAGAAAGTTAAAAAATAGTGTTCCCCAGTGTTATCAGTGTTATTCACCCTAAAATATACTCCATCTTATTTTATTTGTAAAATACATTTTCTGACTATTACTGAAGTTTCGGGGGCTTCGACGACGGTATAAGAGGATAAGCAGTTCGACCGTCTTCTAGTAGGCGATTTATCAGTAATCTGAGTATTTGCAGTTCGCCATGCTAAAACATAATATTGTCTAGTCTTATAAAATCTACTATCAATGGTCTTCGGATTGTGTAGCAAAACGCACTGAACTGCATGTTCGGTTGATTGAAATGGGTAACCATCACGTTAATTTTGCTAATGCCAGAAGGAAACAAAAAAAGTTTTTTCAAAAAGTAACTTAACATGCTTAACATAGGAGACATCAGAAAGATCAGCGTATAACATCTCATTTATCGGTTCACATTTTTGGTTAAACATTAAGTTGCATGTATCGTGACAATTGAAATCGGATCTCATGACTGTGGCGATATCCGCCATTGATGATCTGAGATAAAATAAGTAAAGTAATTGGGCATCATTGCGAACACTCGCATGCGAACAATAACATGCACGCAGTGAATCTTTATACTTATAGTCAAGTATATGCATATCTACATATATATACATATATATACACTTATATATATATACACACATATATGCATACATGAATATATATATATATATATATATGTATGATTTTATATATGCATACATAGACATATACATATATGCACATGCATATATGTTCATGCATATACACAGGAGGCAAAAAGAAAGTACACACTTGTAATTTTTTCAAAAAGTGCAAATTTAAGCTAACTTTAATGGAACTGTTTAAACAAACTATACCTCATTTGATTGACCTTTACGGCTTCTATAATTGCACCTGTTCATATTTGACTTTTAATTGAAATATTCATGTGTTCACGTCAATTTAAAAATAATAACTTCCAACTGATGAGGCAAAAAAAAAATCTGCACAGTGTAAAATTATTTAAATGTAAATTTAGAACATTAATGCAACACAAGTACAACAGGACCACAATGAACTAGTTAATATTTGGTAGCATAGCCCTTCTGCAATTTGACAGCCTGCAATCTTTGAGGACTTTCTTGAATAAGACTGCAGCTATACTCCGAGGAAAGGGCATAGCACTTTTCTTTAATTTTTGTCCAAAGTTCTTCCATATTTGAAATGGTGTCATTGCGTAGCTGTTGCTTTATGTAATTTCACACGTGTTCGATATGATTGAAGTCTGGTGATATTGCAGGCCAATCGAAATATCATGCTCTTTCAGAAACCTCTTGACATTGCCAACGCTGTGAATGGGAGCATTATCCGGCATGAAGATGGGATTATCATCAACCTCCCGACCAAAGTAGGCTCAGGCAACATATTGATGAACTGGGTCGAATTAATTCGACTGTGTAAGGGAACGATAGGCCTTGGATCATTGGTACTAATAATACCCCACACCAAAACTGCACCTCCACCACCTTGCAGCGTTGACACGGTGCACCTAGGATTAAATTATTTGGCTTTCCTCCTACGGACGTACTGCCTACCACCACTGCCTAGCCTTTTGAACTTGCTTTCCTCGCTAAAAAGCACTTTTTACCAATATGAAGAGTCATGATCTTCATTGCATATGAAGAAGTCCAGACGACGCTTTCTATTCTTTACAGAAATCATTGGCTTGCGTCTTGCAGCATATCCTCGCAAATGAAAATCCTTTAATATTTTTCTTGATAGTAGAAAGGGATGACTTTGTAATAGGATTGCACTGTTCCGTTTTAAATCTGTTTTTTTAGGCTGCAGATCTTGATAGCATTATTTCTTGTTAGAAGTAACTGTAGTACGACAAGATTTAGGTGCATCACGAACACTGTTGGTGTTTTGGTTCTTTTGCACAGTATTTCTTTCCGTTTACTCATCACATTTCAATATGCGGCCGATTTGAATTAACAGTGCAAACTTTCTTTTTTCAAGCACTGTATACATACACATATCTATATCTATATCTATCTATCTATCTATCTATCTCTCTCTCTCTCTCTCTCTCTATATATATATATATATATATATATATATATATATATAAGCAAAAATGTGTGCGGACACTAGGAACAGTTTTGATTGGCTTATAAAATAATCCACATCCTCATAAACGATAATTCCAATCGTATTAATTCAAGCATCAAACGAAAGACAATAATTTATTGTTAATCTTGGGGGTATTAATTTTTTTCTTAGTGAACATTGACAAAAAAAATATTATTATACCAAAATAACGCCCAAAGGGCATTGTATATACGAACATTGCCATTTACATTCAACACCTACGTCTGGTTTCTATAACAACACACACGCACGCACATATACGCGCATGCATGAAATCGCCATTCGCCATATTGCCATGGCAATACGCTCACAGGAAATGCACTTCTCTGGCATTTAATTTTTTTTTAATATTTTTACATTTTTTATACTGACTTTTTTAATTAAACATTTACCTTAAAATTTCTAGCAATAACAAATTCTTTAACAAAACAAATTCGACCCACGTCTGTTTCCTATTTACAAAACAAAACTTGTTTGGGAAAATTTTACATTAAGGACGTGTCACGTTCGTATATTACACACGATTTTTTAATATAGATTTTGTTGTGCAAAAAACGATTCTGAAAACTGTTTCTGTCATAAAAAAAATATTTTCCATGCTATGAAGACACTATTTTTTCGAAAAGTGGGTGATCACTTTTCCAAGTAAATTTAACTTAAAATGAGCATCCACTGTATGGCACCTGAGAGAGGATGTATTTTAGTGGTTATTGGCTTAATGTTTTTTCGCTTTCTTGTTCGGGGTTCATCTTTCACTAAAGACACAAGCAATTTAAAAAAAATAAAACAACATCGGTATTATTGTATTTTAAGGCTCGTCTACATGCGTATAAATAGTATTTTTGTAGTTTTCGGTGTGCTTTAAAAGAATATGGTAAGCATTTCCTTCGCAAATTTACTGTTTGTAGAGTATTAAACCCTTAATATTTTCCCTTTCCCACCCAAGCCTTTGTTTACACTACGCGTATGGTATCACGGCTATTTTTACGCGCAAGCGCGCGATGCGTTAACTCCTGAACTCTGACACTATTTTCCTTTTTCCAGCCTTGCCCTTGTTTACGCTACGCGCGACAATAAACGAAGGCTATTAAATATGTACTCACGTACCAAAATGGCTTGTCACATTGTGGTATTGGCGAAAAATTGAAATTAAACGAAAAACGTCATGCGCGTTCGTAGGCATATGTGCGCTAGCGCGTACAGAATGGGCACCCGTAATAACATAGAGAATAACATGGTTTAATAATCGGAAAACTACCTGTTTTTCGCTGTTTATAGATTTATGAAATATTATTTTTAATTTTGAACTTCTTTTCTATTCAATATTTTTTCACATTTTTGAATTATTTTAAACTGGCTTTTTTATCAAACAATTACCGTACAATTTCAAGCAATAACAAATTCTTTTAAAAATATATTCACACGCCTGTTTTCTATTTAAAAAAAAAATGTTTGTTTTCTTCGATTAATTAATTTTTTTCTTCGGTTACACAGCTTCAGTAACCGAAGAAATAATAAATTTATCGACAAATATAAATAAATAACTATTTTTTTTAATCGATACAAAGCAGTAATCTTGCGTGAATTAATTTATCTTTATTTATTTTATTATTATTTATTATTTTCCGATTTTTTTTCCTTTTGTTGAAATAACTACATCCAATTTTCCTAACATGCAACTTTTCCTTTCAGTTGGGTGCCAGGATGGTAAAAATCATTTTACTGGTATCGATAATTTACATAAATTCCTTAATTGATATAGAAATTATATTGATATAGAAATTGTATATATATATATATATATATATATATATATATATATATATATATATATATATATATACAGTTGTGCCCGATATTATTCATACCCCCCCTTGAAAATTGAGTTTATTAGGTGTAACTTTGTTAGAATTTATTGTTTACGTCCATATTGATACATATTCTTAATAAACCTCTTCTGATCATTTTCGTCATTTTAAAATCTCGGGATACTTGTAATAAAAGAAATATACAGCTATTTATAATATCTGCAATGTTCAAAAATAATCATACCCCCTTATTTTTTCAGTATTAATCGAGTTTCTGACTGTTTGTTTCCTGTTTGATTCTTATTTTGAATGCTTTTATACAACCTTTGATTAATTTCATTTCGTTTTTTGCATTTTTCAGAAATTAAAATGATATCAACTGAAAACCAATAAAAGAATAAAAAATTATTAGAATGGGGAAGAAAAAAGAGCTTAGTAATGATCTTAGGACTAAAATTGCGAATTCACATAAGGATGGTTTAGGTTAAAAGTCAATTTCCAAGAAATTTGAGGTCCCTACAGCAACAGTACAGAGCATCATCAAAAAATTCCAGAGCCACCACACAACAAACAACTTGATTGGTAGAGGAAGGAAAAGGAAACTGTCTGCTAGAGCCACCAGGAATATTGTAAGAAGTGTTAATGCAAATCCAACCACCACTAATAAGGACATTTTAGAAAATCTGGAGTCTTCTGGCATAAAAATATCAAGGCAAACATTGCAAATTACTCTGCATGAAATGGTCTGAAAGGAAGAAGACCAAGAAGGACTCCATTGCACACCGGAAAACACCTTGCAGCACGTCTAAAGTTTACTAGGAACCATGTGAATTCTCCAGAGTCCGTTTTCTCAAGTATTTTGTGGACTCACGAAACAAAAATTGAATTGTTTGGCCATATGGATGCTTTTTACGTTTGGAGGAAGAAAGGAGAAGCTTACAACCCAAAGAACACCATACCCACGGTGAAACATGGTGGTGGTAGCCTAATGTTTTGGGACTCCTTTTCGGCTAGTGGTCCAGGTAGTTTGGTCAAGATAGATGGAACCATGAAGAAGGAGCAATATTTGGAGATACTCCAGAAAAACATTAGACAGGATGCGGAGAAGCTCCATTTAGGACCAAACTGGGTCCTTCAACAGGATAATGATCCAAAACATACTGCCAAAATAGTCAAGAAATGGTTTGAGGATAATCAAATTAATGTTTTGGAATGGCCTAGCCAGAGTCCCGACCTGAACCCTATCGAAAACCTCTGGCACATATTGAAAACTGAGGTTACAAAGCGGAAACCTAGAAATTTGAGGGATTTGGAGAACTACTGCATTGAAGAATGGTCAAAAATCAGTGTTGATGCTTGTAAAAACCTTGTTGATAAATATCCAAAACGGTTACAGGCAGTTATTAAGAATAAAGGGCATGCTATTGACTATTAGTAAGAGAGGTATGAATAATTTTGAACTAGTGCCATTATTGTTTTTCTTTGTATGATGTTTCAAACTTGCATAATTTATTTATTTGTTGAGTTTAAATTAAATGCTTATTCTTGATTTATTGTTTGAAATCCCTTTAATATTGTCTACCTTCTGGTTTGAGCAATAATCTTATAGAAATCTCAAAGATCCGAGGGGTATGAATAATATCGGGCACAAGTGTATGTATATACATGTATACATATATATACATGTATATATATGTATATATATATATATATATATATATATATCATATCATCTATCTCTATTATCTATATATCTATAAACGCAAAAATGTATGTAAACACTAGGAACAGTTTGGATTGGCTAATCTAATAATCAAAACTGTTCATTATTATTTTCAGTATCAAATTAAAGATAATAATTTATTCTTAATCTTGGGGGGGTGTTAATCTTTTTCTAAGTGAACATTTTAAAAAATAAAATTATACGAACCTTCCCCCCAAAAGACACTATATATACGAAAATTGCCATTGATATCCAAATCTTACGTCTGGTTTTTATAGCAATACACCCGCACGCACATGTACGCGCAACGCCCGCTTGCTTAAATTATTTATAGATGTAAGAAATAGTATTTTTAATTTTGAACTTATCTTGTACTTAATGTTTTTTTTAAATATTTTTTGAATTTTCTTTAAACTGAGTTTTTAATTACACAATTACCGTAAAATTTCAAGGAACAACAAATTCTTAAAACAACCCTTATTACGTCGTTTCCCTATTTAAAAAAAAAACAAAAATTGTTTTTGCGTCTATTAATTTATTCTCTCTTCGATTAAACAGCTTTAGTAACCGGAAAAATAATAAATTTATCGATTAAAAAGAAATAAATAATTGTTTAAATAAACAGAAAGCAGGCATCTAGCGTGCAATGATTTTTATTATTGTTTATTATTGTCTTAAATTCATTCTATCTTTTGAAATAATTGATTCTATCACATTTTCCTTGCATGCAACTTTTCCTTCCAGTTAGTTTGCGACGATGGTCAAAATTATTTTACAGTTATCGATAATTTGCAGAAGTTCTTAAATTCAGACTGCAATTATATTGAACGTCTGTGTGTGTGTGGGTGTGTGTGTGTGTCTGGGATGGAATAGGCTCCTATATAGTTGACTATTTAGAAAACTGATTAAATATAATGATACAAGATGTATCGAGGATCAGGAAAGGGTACGTTTAATCTGGCAGAACGGTGGTTCATAAAAATTGGGGGTCTGCGTTCGCGCCTGACCCCAAAGTGTGGAAATAAAAAATGAAAAAAAAAAACGTTTACAACAGTGTTTGATATATATGTACATAATAATACTTTGATAAGTAGGTTTTAACTTAAATATGGATGGTATAACCAAATTGTGGGGTCTGCGTTCGTGCCTGTACTCTATGGAAATATGGCACAAACTTTAACAAAGACTTTTCATATCTATTTGCGTAAGTATACTTTGATAATTATGTTTCAGTTTGAAGAAATATGGTATAATAAAATTATTGGCTTTGAGTACGAGCCTGAACTCCATAGAATGTGAATACGTCACAAAGCTTAACAAGGTTTTTTTAAAAGGGGTGAGGGTCCACAATAACACCTTAACTTTAATTCACGTTAACTTTTATTTATTTTTTTGAGTTGAATCATATTTTGTCGGATAAATTCACCTCATAAATTCACGTTCTTACTAAAGTGAAAGCCAAAAAAAAGTCGGAACTTTAGACAATTCTCGACACAAATTTTGCATAACTCTGATTTTTCCTTCTCCACTTGCACGTGACACTCTTTCGAAAATAGATAAATAGGTAAATAATAGTAAATAAGAACGTTACTTGTTATCGTGTCAAAAGAAGGAAACAATCCTGTTCACGTGATTACGTGTCTTTTTAAAAATATTTACACACCTTTTTTATTTTTATTTATATATTTGCTTAAGCTTTTTTTTCGGTGTACTAGAAGGAATTCAGTTAATTCCACACCTTTTTGCGTGTTCTTTACATTACAATACTACAACCCTGAATCCGACAGCGCAATACTACACCGTTAAATACTGTAAAACCGAAACGAAGCTGTTCTGCTTGAAAAGGGCGCCATGTTCTTCTTATTCTTATTTATATCGAGGCATTGCTTAAAATAACTAAAGTAATTACATGTTTACTTTTTTAATATCCGATTTTGCTTTTTCAGATTATTTTATTAAAGTAAGTAAAGCTTCATTATTTTTCAAAACTGTTTTGTTTACTTGGTTTTCGATATTTCGTCGATATTATTTACCAAGAGTGTTTATCAGAAAAGCAAACAAAACACTTCCCGAAAAAAATATACAACAAATATATGTTACCATAGTCAATAAAAGTTCAATTCATGTTTTTTTTTGTTTTGAAATAGTTTTTAATGTTTAATCTTTACTTGCAATAATTTCAGTGAACCGAAATTAAAACGAAATTTTAGGTGATAAATACTTACATGAATTTTTATATAAATTACACATGCCATAATCGAATTTATAAACATATTAAAATGGTTTCCGTTATTTTGTGCTCAAGCACAAAATAACGGCAAACATTTTAATATGTTTATAAATACATCTTACGTTGACGGAACTCTCTTAAATTGTTAAGGCAGAATGGTCAGGTGCCCCTCCAAATTGAAAACGGGGCTCTCCATTTCAAAGTCGTTACCATTTTGATTTTTGTTAAACCGGTTCGTGAATTAAAAAAAAACTTTTTACAAACTACTTAAAAATACAAACCAATGAACTTTCCTACCATAAAAGTCACTTTTATTGACTATGCTAACATATATTTCTTGTATATTTATTTTATTATGTATATAACATTTTCTCTTTGTAAGGAAACACCATTTTGTTGGTCACTCTTGGCAACGAATCGAAACAAGGTTGATATAAAAATATATTTTCGCGAAAATTATCTTTACTTTCATTATATTTTGCTTAGCGTAACATTTTTGAGTATCAAAATAAGTCTCTTTACAAACCCCCCTTTTCAGAAACTATCACACTTTCATCAAGCCAGTCCATTTTTGTAGGCTGTTTTTGAACCCAGTCAACGACAAGTACCTCTGCTGGTATATATATATATATATATATATATATATATATATATATATATATATATATATATATATATATATATATTGTGTATAAATATTTACACATAAAAATATGTATATATATAAATTTATATGTATATATATGTATAAATATATACATATATATAAATATATATATATATAAATATATATAAATATGTATATATAAATATATATATAAATATATACATATATTAATATATATATATATTAATATATATATAAATGTATATATATACATATATATATAAATATATATATGTATTAATATATATATATATATATATATATATATATATATATATATATATATATATATATATATATATATAAATGTAACTCTTGGTTCGTTCGTAATTAATAGTCAAAATAACTAAATAAATGATTGCTTCGACATTTTGGTATAATATTACTGTACCCAGCGTGTTTTATACATCTATTTTTAGTTATAACATTATACTTAATTTTTCTATAATAAATAGGTGGTTTTCTTTATACCGATAGACCATTTTTTTATTCATGGACAATTATTTATCAACGCTTGCCCTCACGTGACCAATGTTTCCTATTAAGCGGTTTTCCCGCTAGATCTGGAGATTTTGTTTGCAATATAGCGGGAAATTCTAGAAAATCTTGAGATATTTCGCACCCACACCCCCGCAATTTTGGATTAAACTTCCGAAATAAACTATTAAAGTTGTATAAAATGTAATAGAATTATTATGTTTGTTTAAAAAAAAACAGTAAGGAAATTAATTGAATTTTACGAGCTCAGTATTTTCATTTTTTAAACTTTAAAAATCTATCAGAATGTTTCTATTGATTCAATTGTTACGATATTTTCAGGGTCAATGTGAAATTGTATGCTCTTTCCAATAAACCGAATATAATATTTTAGATAAACGTGTTTTTATTCAGTCCCCCCATTTTCAAATGTCTATTAAAAAGTAAATAATTAATGCAATCTCCAAAGTTTTACGTATCCCAAATTGAAGATAGCACATCAATAAATAATATACTCAAATTTAAAACAAAAAGTAGTGTTTTTTTAGAAATTTACCTGTAAAATCCGATGTTTAAAACCTTTTTTTTAAATTACGATGTTTTTTTTTGTTTTTTTGTTAAATGGAACCTTGTTCCTAGCTCCTTTAATTGAAAAAAAAAATAGAATTATATTTTTCGAGTAGTTATAAGCTTGGAAAGGCAGGGGACCGAATGAATTCACACCTCTCATTTAGAAATGTCTATTAAAAATTAAATAATTAATTTAATCACCAAAGTGTTATATATCGCACATTGAAGATAAAAGATCAATAAATAATATATTCAAATTTAAAACAAAAAAGTAGTGTTTTTTAGAAATTTACCTGTAAAGTCCGAAGTTTGAATCTTTTTTTTTTAAATAAACATTGTTTGTTTTTTTTTGTTTTTTTTTTAATGAAACCTTGGTCCTTGCTCCTTTAATTGAAACAAAAATTAGGATTGAATTATATTTTCCGAGGAGGATAAGCTTGGAAAACGGGGTGGAATTATTCAAAATTTTCACGAAACTTCTGACACACCTAACAAATGACTTTTCTACCACTAACCCTAAGTTCGAGTTGCACTCCCAAGTTTAGAGTTCGTGATAGTCATAGATTTTTTATACAATTACCAAGAGTGAAGTCCCCAATGGTTAAACCACATGCAACCAATTAATTGTTGGAAAGACTACTTTTACTAAAAGAAATGAAATAAACATAACTTAAACACAGTTTCAGCACGTATAAAATATACTTGAATTTTACCACATTTGGTATAAGGTATTGTTGTTATTGTTTACAACTTCTCGAATATTAATTATTTTACACAAATGATTGGGAGGTTCCTTCTTACTTACTCCTCCCAAGAGCCGTCATTCATGATTTTACTAATTTTTACTAATTTTTAGACGTTTATTTTATTTAATTGTCAGCATCAACAAACTTTATTATGATGCAGCGTATGCTAACACTTCAGCGAAGTTTACTGTATTTATTTTAAGCAAACATTAATAACAGAAGCTTTTCCACTTATTTATTTTTTGCATAATTAATGATAGAAGGATTTTTTCGTTTTTTCTTAAAACCTGTTGAACAAAAAAATTAATTTGTACAGTCTCTTGAAAAAAAAAATCAAAATGTCTCTACTTTCACCTAACTATTTACAATGTTCATATAAATAATTCATCTGTTCTTTTTTATAATAAAAAATTCCGTTTTACAAAGGACAAGATTACTGCCAAATTTCTTTTTTTTAAGTGAAAGTTCTCCTGAAAAAAAAAACACTTTCACCTAATAATTTATGGTAAAAAAAAAATTTGGGGGGAGGAAAAACAACAACTTTCATTGGTAAAAAAAATGCAAAAAATAATAAAAGTAAATAAACGAACAAAATGCAATTTTTTTAAGGAATGTGTTCCATTTTACAATAACTGAGCCACAGCAACGTGTGGCCAGCTACGGCGAGTATATATATATATATATATATATATATATATATATATATATATATATGATGATTGCAACGTCTTGTCAGACGAGTGCAACTCCCTCAGACACTTAAAGTCCATGAGCCCAAATGCCTGAGGGAGTATCTATACAAAAAATGTTATTACAGAGTCTTAGCTTTGTACGACAGCTAAATATCTATATATATATATATATATATATATATATATATATATATATATATGTAAAAATATATATATATGTATAAATATATATATATATATGTATGCATATATATATATACATATATATATATATATATATATATATATATATATATATATATATATATATATATATATGTACGAATATATAATTAGTTTTTTTGGGACAAAGAAATCCAGCGGAGTGCTCAATTTAAATGAAATTCCAAAAAATAAGATCGTATTTATTTTATTGATAGTTTTATATTTTATATTTTGTATTTTGTATTTTGTATTTTGTGTACAGAACGTTGTTAGATAAGACAAACATTGGTACCGTCGGTTTCAAGCCCGATTATTGGAACCTTTTAGATATCCATATCAAGCTCTCTTCAGCCAATACTCATCAGGGATTCTGAGGTGTATGTACATGTTTTTTTTTGTTTTTTAAGACTTTTGTTCAGTCAAGTTTTTTTAGGGGGGCAGAGAAATTTTACACACACACACACATATATATATGTGTGTGTGTGTGTGTGCGTGTATGTGTGTGTGTGTTTTCTTAAGTAAAATACGTACAATATGTTTACGAAAAGCGTAAATCGTAAGATGAAAGTACAAGGAAAAATGTACTATCTTTTTTTCAAGAAAACTTAATATCTTTATTCTATTTTATTTTTTTAATGGCTGTTCATGCCGGCGGAAGAACTTTCTCGAGATAAGGATATTTCCTTAGGGATCTTTTACTTTGGTCGACCGTTGAACTGCCATCGACGGCAAATATGGCGGAGATAGGGTAAAGAAAATGTGTAAGTGTGCTCCGATATAATATGGCATATTTTTTCGGCCACCCATAAATAAATGATATTTACTATTGTTGGAATCTCACCTGGGTAAAGGGTATCACTTTTTTTCTTTTTTTGGAGTTATAATTACATATTGATACCTTTTTTTCTTATATTTGAAATTGTTGTGTATGTGTGTGGGTGGGGCTATCGGCGTTACCTACGATGTAAAATGATTAATATCCTAAGTATAGTTGGTGTGTTCAAAACGGAATTTTATGTCGACCCGGGCAACGCCTAATACCAATTCTAGTCTAGATATATAATTGGTTATATAAATTCATATATATATATATATATATATATATATATATATATATATACATATATATATATATATATATATATATATCCACATATTTTTCACTATACTGAGAAAGACCGAAAGATCGGTGTAAATATGTTCTTGTAAAAAGAATTATTACTTTTTTTCATTGTATGTTTATTCTCTTAAGTTACCAATATAACACAAATAAAGAAAATGATAAACTTTATACTTTTCGTATTAATTTTTATACATTTTCTATGCATATACATATATATAATGTTTTTCTTATATATATATATATATATATATATATATATATATATATATGTGTGTGTATATATACATATATATATGTTACGTAATGGATGGTATTAAAATGACGTATATTATTCTTTGATGTTGACTCTTCGTATTAGAGAGAGAGAGTCTTAGATTTATAGAGGCAGTGTTAGGAGTGTTCATGTTGTTGAGTGTTCATATTTCTTACAATGTTCATGTTTGTGGAGGTAACACATTGGAGACATGAACAGGGTATATATAAAGAGTGAGGCAGTTCTGTATATATATATATATATATATATATATATATATATAATAGATAGTGTACATATTACTACAAGTACACCAAACCTGTAATTCAACTAGAAGAGATTTTTGAATATCTTGATAGATAGACCGAGAGGGTGTTTGACATTTACGTTTGACAGTTGTGCATATAATATAAACACGTTACCTTTCTCGTTGTAATGATGAACGTAGAAAGACGGCAGTTATAAAAAACATGGTGATCATTTATTCTACGACCGGTCGGACATGATTCTGCATTTCAGGGATTCAAAGTTGTTACATGATTATTTCTAAACCCTCCCGCTTTCAGAGGGATATTTGACTCTAACCGAGAATCGGTCTGAAACTCTCTGTTCCCCTGATCTGACTCCCTTTTCTGGCGTCTGCTAACTGATTGATTCTGATTCTAACTGATCTAACTAAATCCATAACTCATGACGTCATTGCAAGATCAAGCACGTGTCTCTCAGAACACATGGCATGACATGCCTCCGTGTTTATGCATGCATTGTTATTCACGATTTTCCTACAAAGCCGAACCTCTTACTTAATTTTAGTAACCTATTGAACAAATAACATTTTCCATTGTCCGTTTTTAAATTTCTTATTTTAATTTTCATTTTTATTACAGAAACCAAATTCATCATTACATTCCTTTTTCAATAAACAGATATCTAACTATTTTGTGTGAGCTAAACAATGGCAATTCCACATTCCTTATTTTCAATTACATTCTGTATTTAATTTAACTTATGATTGGAATTCTCAATTCCAAGTCTAGCTTCGCAAGTTCGACTACTTGACTATCCAATTTCGTATTTACGTTTAACTTATTCCCTATTTCTACTTACATGAAAAAGGGACAGCCCTTATCATGTAACATATATATATATATATATATATATATATATATATATATATATATATATATATATATATTTTACACAGTGATCACCACTTATCAAGGCCCGGAAGCCACTCAGGGATAAGGGTTATTGCAAGTACATTACGTTACTGAGGAGATTTGCTGAAATGTTTACTTAAGGGGGCGGTTCATTAGGAATTTGTTAACATTGGACTTGAAGACAACAAAGTTGTAGTCCGGAGGGAAGCAGGCAGACGGAACAGAGTTCCACAGGCGTGCAGTTCTAAGAAAGAAGCATTTAGTTCTGGTCGTATAAAGATCAACCAAATATATATACATATATATATGTATATATATGTATATATATATATATATATATATATATATATATATATATATATATATATATATATAATGAAGATCGTTTAATAAGTACATGAGATATTGGTAACATTTTTACAGTATTTTTTCACAGGAAAAGGAACTTATGACTAGTTGCGCGAGATTCACTCCTAGCCTTCTGTTGAAATACCTAAGCAAATTTGATAAGCATACTAAATGCAAATAAAACAGAAGTGTCTGTTAACCCTGTAGTTCTGGTCGTATAAAGATCAACCAAATAAGGGAATATTTAGATTTTTTAATATAACACACATACGCAGACACACATATAGACACAGACACAGCCACAGCCACTGACACGCACACACATACACACATGTGTATATATATATATATATATATATATATATACATATATATATATATATATATATATATATATATATATATATATAATCGTGTGTGTGTTGAGAGAAAAAGAGAATGGAATGAGTAAATTAAGAGATGTAAGCTACGTAAAGAAAGAGATCTAAAGAGCAGGGAAATTTTTGTTTTATGCACCGTCATTTACTGGTTGAAATACGATCACAAATCACTATGATGTAACTCCAGGTTGGTCCTACATCAGTCCCGAATTACCTTAAAAATATAGCTTATCCAATTGTATAACAAGATCTGCTTGCCACTGTTTTTATACATAGTACAGTCAATGGATATTGAAACTTAAACAGCATCCATCAGTTTTAATGCGATTTAGCTACCTTCCCTGCTAACAATATTTGAACTACTAATGGTTCTTATGATAAATTAGTAGAAAATCTTGCAAGTTTTACAATTCCAGCATTTAAAAAAATCCAACGGCCTCGTTACGAACATTTTGTCGTGTACAATGCCGGCAAGCACTTAGACTTCACTCGTAATCTCTCGGGGCGATTCTGAAGTAGAAATCAGTTTAAAATTTTTCAATTGCTCTAAAAGCCGGAAAATGAAGATTCGATGATTGTGAAACGAGTTAAAATATGCAACCTTTCGATTTATTCACAATAGAACGACACTCACTTTCCCTGTTTATCGCTTATTCCCTCTCGCCAGACAAGCACATGCATATATTTACACTATTTGCGTAGACATAATGGCACCTTTCGATCGGGTTGTGCCTCCATACGTGAACATGAAGTGGAAAAAAGAAATATGGCGTCTCTAAATATGTTTTAATTGAACTTTGCCTGTTTTAGCTTCAGACACAATCCACTTTTGATGTATTCTATTTTTTGCTATTGAAGATGAAACAAACGAAATCTCAAGATCAGATCTCAATTTTAAATGTTTCAATTATCTTGCCCACTAGACCATCTTACAATCAATAAAATATTACCATGAATAGTTTAGTTATTGACTAGTTAATTGAGAATAATCGAGGCTAATTTTCGCTTGGGCGAAGTATTACGAACGGTTTGCGAACATAATCGTAAACAACAAAACAATAAGATTAGTAGACATATTGTGATGCACAAGATAAAAATGCTCAATAAGATTGAAAAAAAAAGACATTACGTAAATGTTTAGTTTCATTTAATATCACGTGCAGTTCTTAAAAAAAACAAGTGCACCCCCTGCTTGGGATACAATTAGACCCTGTGTTAGATACATAGATATCATGTTATTTGATGAAAATTCTCCCTTTTCCCTCAAATACTGAGTAAGTAATGGAGGTAAGTAAATCGTTCACCTCTCCCTAATAAACCATTCACTCATATCCATATATATTTCTTGTGGTCCATTGGTCTTACCCAATCCCAGTACAAGCATCTATCTTTCTATATCATTTTAATTTTAATTTATTATTGAGATGAATATCTATATATTAATACGATATCGCCTATGTAATGTGTGTGTCACGCTTACATCCGGGTCGTTTAATTGTTATGTTGTTCTATTTCTTTTCATAAGTACTTTTACCAAGAATTCCTCATAAGTTTTGTTATCGGTTTCTACTATAGCTGATGACACTTGTCATTTATTTCTTTATGAATAATTTTATCAAAAACTCTTTATACATTTGGTTTAGGTTTCGATAAAAGCTAAAGGAACTCAAGTTATATATATATATATATATATATATATATATATATATATATATATATACTAGCAGCATTACCCGTCATTGACTTGGTTCAAAAACAGCCTACAGAAAACGGACTCTGATTTATGAAAGAATGATAGGTTATGAAAAGGAAGGGTTATAAATTTGGGTTGAATTTGGGGGCATCAAAACCAAAACAAACTATGATGAAAGTAAAAATAAAATAGATACACCCCATAATTTATTATACCATACCTGTTCACACTGAAACACTTATCAAAATATTCTGTGAATCTATATTAAAAACTATTAAACTTTGTGACATATTTCCATTCTATGGAGGTCAGGTGCGAACGAACACCCCATAATTTTATTATACCATATTTCTTCAAACTGAAACATAATTATCAAAGTATACTTACGCAGATAGATATGAACAGTCTTTATAAAAGTGTGTGCCAATTTCCATATAATGGAGGCCAGGCGCGAACGCAGACCCCACAATTTTATTATACCATCGCTATTTAAGTTAAAACATACTTATCAAAGTATTCTCATGTACATCTATATGAAAAATACTTGTAAACGTTTTTTTTTTAATTTTCTAATTTTTTATTTCTATACTTTGTGAACCAGACGCGAATGCAGAACCTACAATTTTAATGAACCACCGTTCTGCCAGATCAAACATACCCATTGGTGTGTCTCGATACATCTTCTATTATTATATGTAATCAGTTTGTTAAAATAGTCAACCATATAGGAGCCTATTCGTGACCACACGCACACACACACATACATTCAGTTTTATATATATATATATATATATATATATGTATATATATATATGTATATATATATATATATATACATATATATATGGTAAAACTGATAATTAATAAAAACCCGAAGAATGTGATCAATATTATTGCAAAGCTAGTATGTGGTTTGTGTTTTTTTGTTACCGTTTTATCTGTTTGGTTACATATATTTCGGATATTGGACCATGATTACGATCTAGCAGCCTCGTCAGACCTTACAGAAATGGTTGCTTAGTAATAGGAAGAATTGTTTTTTGAAGGAAAGAAAAAGGAGGGGGTTTAGGGTAGGAGATAATGGGGGAGGCGGGTAATGACAATATTTCAGTTTTGAAGGTGAAAATATATTAGGTTGTATTGTGTGTGGGGGTAGCAGATTAATGTAGGCTTGGGTGGAGATATGCCGATATAGGGAGAGGAAGTGGTGAGAGAATGGTAAAGAGAAAAGAGAGGGGTAACGAGAGAAGTGGGGAAATAGGAGTTTCAATTTTCGGGTTTTAAAATTTTGACAACATTTTTTCCTGTTAAAAAGTTATATTAATTAGATGAGAGGGAGAGAGAGGGAGACAGATAGATAGGATGAAAGGGAGAGGGTGAGAGAGAGAGGGGGAAAGGGTAAATGTAGCTGTCATGTTTGTCAGTTACAATGTTTCATTTACGGTTTTCGTGGACGCTGTTCATTTCATAGTGGGTTGTTTTTAAGCAGTTAAGAGTTAATACATACGTTGACGCACGCGGAAAAACGCATAATACATGATACATACATATTACACACCAATATGTAGACATATAGGCACGCACATATAAAAACAATGCCCATGAAGACGTACATGGATCTACATGCAGACATATATACACATACAGCCAACTCTCGTACTCACATATATACTCGCATATATATATACAGATATACATACATGCTCACACATATATAAATATATGCATACACACACCCATCCATATACATATACGTGGATATACAGATCTCCAGTAAGAAGTAGATGCACACATACACATAAACATACATATACATACAAGTTCATACATACGCACGGGATCATGCACACGTATACACAATTACATAAAAAATACATATTGATAAGATATAAATATACAGACCTATATAGGCACATGTATATACACATATACACAAATATATACATATCCATACATACATATATATACATACGCATACCGCCATATATGCATATATACCAAGTAAATAAAGTAAAGTTAGGATAATAAATAATAATAATAATAATAATAATAATAATAAATAAATAAATAAATAAGTGAATACCCTACCCATTTACACATGCATCTACTCATGAATCCTACTACCCCCAACCCACTTACAAATTACGACTAACACTCCCCATATTTATATGAATGTACATACGTGGCAACTTGTATAGGAATCTGTATGTATATATATATATATATATATATATATATATATATATATATGTATGTATTTTTGTAGATATGCCAAAAACATTATTTTTATTTAACGCACCTTCTTACTTGTCTATGTGCGCGCATGTATCTTCACATGTATGTGTATGTGCTGGCATGATTTAACCTATGTATGTGTCCCTGTCTGTGTTTATGCTTAGTCCTCTATATACGCGGGCTTGATTATGTGTGATCATGGGTCGTATGTACGCATAGATATATATGTGTATGTCTATATCTGCGTACACATGTATCTGTATGCATGCATCTACTGTCCTAGTGACTATATGTATATGCGTATCTATGTATATGCGAATGAGTATGCGTATATGTACAGATGTAGCTATGTCTGGATTTATATGCATATATGTGTTTGTATGTATGTGTATGCCTATATCTACACTTCACACTGAAAATAAAGTTAAGCATAGCTACTGCACAAAGCAACATGTTAGAACCCCCCTTCTATGTATATGAACCTAATAGTAAACTTTTTAACCTTTATACCCCATTTAAACCCGCTTCTTTCCCTAGAAACTATAAAATAATCCCTATCAATAAGCAAATCAATACAGACCCCTAAAAATTAAATCAACAACAGGCATTTCGAACATAACTTCAACATGCCACCCTAGCCTTCCATTAACTACACCCGCTTACCTATTTATCCTTTACCTATTCATTCAGTTTACTACCCTAACTGTACTTTACTTACTCAGCACAAATATACGCATATCTGTGCATATATGTATATATGTATGTATGTGTATGTATGTTTATATTTTTATGAATATGTATTCTTGTATAATTGTATATGCTTATATATATTATATCACACCCGCCGTATAAACTAACTTAATTAAATTAAACCATGTACTCGCTTATTTATTTATTTATTTATTATTATTATTTATTTACACTAACTTTACTTTATTTACTTGGTATATATGTATATATGCCGGTATGTGTATGTATATATATGTAAGTAAATACATATATGATGGCAGCAATCTGTTGTGCCGCGAACACCTTTCAGGGCAACCCTAAATGTTCCAGAGCCTTTATTGCCATGAACACCAATACGTGCATCAGTCCTCATTGAATGTCCGTTTGCCGTTTTAGGCTAAATCCAGTCTTTTTATAATAAAGATACACACCGATTGCAAAATGTGTATTCAATTGCATATCAAGTAATGCCTGTGCTTAAAGGTTTTATAGTGAGGAAAAACTTGCACTGAGATAATCCTACTCTCTAAACAACAGTCATATTAAACCAAAAATAAGAGCACGTCAACATCATTGGAAGTAGCAGTCGCCGCATGTTTTATATCAGGGCTTTCCTTTCCCTAAAGAGGTTGCCTTCACCACGGCTTACGGGAGATCTCTCCGCCCACCATGCTATTTGATCCATGACTGGGAATTGGGTTGCTGGGAACCAGAGCATACTCCACACGCCGGTGGGTCATGTATACCGTAGCTGACAGGGCCTAAGCTCCTCTGGAGGTTTCTTTCAGGGTAACCTCACCCTTAGTTTTGGGTTAAATGAACCTTGGCCCACAAGGCAGTGGTAAAAATTGAACCATTTTAAACAACAGCTTGAGAACGGATTCGTTTCATTTGCACAAAACTTGCTTAAGGTTTTATATATAATAATTTTCTATGAATGGAGCGAAAGATAGCAATCATGGTTTTTCATCAATTCCTCCTAAATACATTTGCACGTTGTTATGCTATACGCTTATTCCGTTCTTGGCATATGGGAACTTTGTCGTGCGATTAAACCGCAGTTAATTATTTTCTTTTGGTATATGTACAGTCGCGTGCCCACGTTGAAAAAAAGACACAATAAACCAGGTAAATACAAGAGTCCAAGCTAATGTCGAAAAAAGACGATTTTACTGCGTAGAAATTTTGAGAATGCGACTTTTATATCAGGTAATATACGCGTAGACCGTGGTGTATCAATGCTCGAACTCAGACGTCAATCAATTATAAATGCAAAAAAAAAAAATATTTGGCACAATAATAATACTGTTTATACTAAGAGTATGTATTTCGAGTATGTATTTTAATTGCAATTTCACTTCCCTATAAAAAAAACAATATATATATATATATATATATATATATATATATATATATATATATATATATATATATATATATATATATATATAATAAAAATTACAATTAAGTTTACCAAAATTATTCAAGAAGTATATTATAAATATTAATAGATTAATATTTATAAAGTTATCTCGGCCAGATGTAAAAGCTCGATAAAACAAAATAGGAGATAGAGCGTATAATACGAGCAAGCAGTTAATAAAATATTTTAAAAAACACTTTGAAAAAGAGTTAAAACCATATTTAATCTCAAAAGGAAACACTTCATAAGTGGATAGTCCTTAATCCGCGGAGTTTCGAAGAAATACTTTCCTTATACTCAGAGGGTAGGAATTAGCAAAATGCGGAATCGGATTTTGCATACAAAAGTAGTTGATGAAACAACAAATAAGTAAAAGATCTTACTTGATAACAAAAAAGTGAAGCAGAGGGAATATGGTGAAGAAAAAGGTGATTACACGTGAATGGATAGTCTGATGAAAGATAAATAACTTCAAGAAAGTTAAAAGAATTTCCATTTGCACAAGTAAAATCCAAGGAAATCCAGTAATTGGAAGATGATCCAAAATAATCCAAAGGCCGAAATCCATGGAATAATTCACAAATATGCAAAAAGGAACAGGGGAAAAATTCCAATAATATTAATAAAAGAAAAATAAGATATGCTTATCACACTGCTGGCGAGACATAAATATAAATAAGAAAGATCTGGGAAGAAGAAGAGGAAAAATAAATTGTGATAGAATTAAATAGAAAATAGAAAAACAAATGTCAAAATGACCAAGATAGGAAATGTTAAAAGTCGCGAAAAAATATATACGGCAAAAGAATATGCGTCAACTGAAATGTACAGGTTATTACTCAAGAAGATGTCAGCACGAGTTATTAAAAGACTCTAAATAGAATATAAATCAATAAAGTAATAAATAAATAGAAGATAAATCATAAATAAGCAATAAATAAATAAAATATGAAATAACAAATAAAAATTATTTAAGGGGAGAGGGTGGCCGGTATCTGCAAATTCAGGAAAAACAAGAAAGTAAGTAAGTAAATGCATATAGTAAAATATATGTAAATATGCATACAGGATATGAAAGTGTGGGTAGATTGATATATTAGATAGATAGGAATATTTAAAGACTAAAACAGAAAGTGCAGATAAAAAACCGGCTAAGCGAAAAGAAATAAAGAATTGAAATAAAGGATTATTAAATTATAAAGTATTAAGAAAGTATGTAGAAAAAACAATAAAGTTAAAGAAAAATTATATATCTACTTAAAAGGTAAAGTAATAACTATGTAATTTCAAAATTGTCATGATTAAATTTGGACTTATGTTTACAGAAAGAGATCAATTCATTTTTAGAATTTATTGTATTATTACTTTAAGGGGAAGTAATGAAAAACAATTCAGCAAATGAATAACTGAAACATAACTAACGAAATATAAAGAAACGGAAGTGATGCATAGGACATGTTATGTCTTGTCATTTCTAATGAATTTGTTAACTAAATCATAAATTCGACAGTACAAGTATTGTCAAAACGTCAACATAAATAACCGGGTACTTATAACACAATCATTTAAAAAAATTATTGGGCAGAACATTTCAGATATCTATATTATAGCCAAAGATATATAAACGATCATTTGGACAAGAGCAAATGTTTTCGAAAAAGACGTTTATAACAATTTTTTATAGATGCTTGTATTTTAATTTGGTAAAAAACCATTAATATCTATTTTCTAAAGAATTTTAAAATGCAGTTAAAATGAATAATGACGTTCTCTCAGAACAAACATAAATGCGTCGGTTTTACCTTCAGTTTTATTCATGAACAATTAAGTTTTATAAAACCAATACAAATATATTTCAAATTACTTTAGACAGCAGCTAAAACATACGTAAATAGTTTATATCGAAACCCTCATATATAATGCGTAATTACTAGGAAGATATTGTTCAATCTTTATTGTATTAACCACAATTCCAAGTATATAAAACATTCTTTGAAGAATGTACTCTTAAATTACGCCGAGAAATTTGTAAGGTGAATGTGCGCCGACTGACAATGATAATTAATGTACATTTTGGAGAACTTATGTTTTTTTTAATTATTGCAGATTTGTGATTGTTATATTGAAATTTGAAATTAGAATTTAGAAGTAACCTTTTCTTAAAACCAGTGAAAACACTGATGACTGTTTCTGGGTTCGTCACTTTCCCCACTCACTCACAATTCTGTTGAGTGTCGGCTTGGAAAAAGATAAGTCTATTTGCTACAGGCCGTTCGGTGAAACGTCGACTGACAAGATAAGTAACGAGTGTAATCTAAAAGAGATGTTCTCTCGGCGAAGGAAAATTACAAATAGCGGAATCGATATTCATGAGGTCGCTTGATTTTGCTTTGTATCTAGAATTGCAGATGGCTTCCGAAAAAATTTAGATTATCGGCTAATGGAACTAAAATGACTCCATGAAAATGAAGTAAAATATCTTCGCTGGGCACATGATCAGTACCTCTACATAAAAAAGAGTGAATCAATTTTTTTATAGTTCACTGAAAAGTTTTAATTAAGGCGAAATTCGATTGTTGTATTATTAATTGATTTTTTTTTTAGAAATGGAAGTTATAAAATAAAACATGTATGAAGTTGAACGATAAAATTGTCGCCTTAGAAAAGCCATCATCCCCTTTCCGTTTGATGAAAATACGTTTTCTTTCATTGTGTTTTTTTTTTGTTTTTTTTTTGCAGGCCATTTACTGGTTGACGAGTTGTGTACAAACTCCGAGAGTTATAGGAGCCTTGTATCATGTTTGAAAGTGACACACTGTTCAACGAGCGAAATCGGAGATGCGCCGCTGTACAACTCGTGCTCTTTACCGATTCAAGTTATGACAATAGAAGTATTGCCAACACCCTAGAAATGCATCGCTGGATTACCACAAATAACAGACGTTCCCAGGGTGATAAAAACAAAGTTTTCGGCCGTAGTTATCATCTTTAGTGTGGTTTCAAATGAGAGACACATGATGCCACGTCACATCTTCGAAGTCTGTTTGAAATTGCACACTAATGTGTATCTGGATGTGCTGAATAGTGGGTTGATCTGCTTGTGCAATCAGGTGGCAGACTTGGGTGTGCAGTACGACTAGGCCCCGGCCCAAAAGTTCAAAGAGACCCAGGTTAGGTTTCAGAAGGAGTGCTACGACTTCTTACCCTTATATTACTGCGCCGCTACTCCCCGTATCTGAATCTGCTGGACAACTTCCTTTGGTCATACGTCGGGGACATTACAAACACGGCCCACCACAACAGCAAAGCCAGTCTGATAGCCACAATCCGCCCAGCTCGAGCCGGTATTCGTGAGAAAAAGTATGCTCTCACATCCAGACTGGTGTCGAAGGGGGTGATTGCGACTAAAAACGGGCACATCAAATATATGCCAGCTCTACAACTTAATCCAGTTACATGAATTGATTTTTTCATTAAAAGTTTTAAAATAAAGCTGCAGTGTTGTTTTCCTCTAAGGCGAGACTTTTATCGTCCCTCCTTGTAGAGGTTAGAATATCCGCGTAGTTAATGCCGAATACATGCATAAAGAATTACAAGCTGATTAATGGAAATGTTAATTGTATATTTTATCATTTACAAGCATGCGTCACAAAAATTAAGCATACTTTTAACGCGATCAGAACAGAAACATCAATACGAACCAACAAGTACTTAAACCAAAACATCGATAATTAGGAACGCCGACACGATCCAAGATTAACTTGAAAACTTCCTATCGAATAACTCGAGTAAGGTTTGTGCTAATATTTCGGTGGGTGTCAGATAAAAGCCCGTATCCACAATTCTAGGGCGTTCCCACCCATTCCTGTGCCACAACGATTTGCTGTCTTCCTTGATAACTTTACTTAAGTAAACATGTCAATGCCATAAGCATGTTTTCTTTACATAAAGCAATAGCGAAAAATACTCCTGTCATTTCAGCATCCCTACAAGTTGTACAGGCGTAATAAACCATCCGGAGACATATACCATAGATTGAATAGCGTCAATAGGAAACAAACCCATGCAAGCCTATTCTGAAATGTACATTTATCATTTAAGGAGGCAAATTTATCTAGTTAATTGTGGCGAGTCTGTTATCAAACTATTCAGAAATTGATTCAGATATATTTACAAATATAAAACAGTTTTAAAATCACAACGTTCCTGTGTAATTGCCGAACAACTATATAAGTAAGCTAAGCAATGTACTCTGTGATTCGTATAAATCAGTTCTGAGATGGTTCAATCCTATGTCGAGCGACGCTTAGAATGTAATTATGATATATGTTAAAGTTCTGCTCATTAATGTCTGTTGAATCGAAAACAATCTTACCGTGTCGATGACTTAAAGTTCCTGTCAATTAACGTTTATGGGTTGAAATTGCATAGTAAACCCGAGTTTTACACCTGCAAACAAACGGAGATTACATTGATCGAAACGCCGTGATGATTATATGTAAGATGACAAAAGTAGTTTAACACTATTAGTCGGTTACTAGTATAGGCGCCTAACGGTTACAAAACTCGTCCTGGGAACGGTGACCAATGTACGTTTGCTGGAAGGAAGTCAATATGTCGTCGTTGGGGCCCTTTTGCTTCAGTGGTGGACGATTCAAGACCCAATCGGTTTTAAAAAACGATATTACAGAAAACAATTAAACAGAGCTCAATCTGTTGGGTTTCTTCATCTCCGTTAGTGTTTAGCTCAAGCCATCATGGTAACAGTTGGGAGATAGGAGAATTGAGTGGGTTTTTTTTCAACGAGCTCCCGTCTTTAATGCTCTGGAAAATCAATTGGCGACGTAACTCTTTTGTTGGGCTGTCCACGTCTTCTCGGTTATTCCTCTGCTTGGCTATGTCTGCTCGCGGAGTCTTGATGTTTTGGCAAATTAAACAACACGCAACACAAATTGTAAAATACACACACACACACACACACACACACACACACATATATATATATATATATATATATATAGTCTTCGACATACATTCCTATTCCGTTGTATCACAACTCATCATTGCCGCTAGACTAGCACTTCTCCCAAGCCAAGGATCGAACCTAGAATTGTCGTGTTGACAGTCGGCAGCTCTACCTCCCGGCCACGGAAGCGACGCCCGCAAATAACTCGTCCGAATGTCTTTTTAAACAAACATCCGTCCGCTACTTGCACAGTGCTCAAACCACCTGTTTTTAAACAAATCGTGAGCTTCGCATATATATATATGTGTGTGTGTGTGTGTGTGTGTGTGTGTGTGTGTGCGTGTGTGTGTGTATATATATATATTAGTAATGGGACGATTCCAAAATTTTTCCCGATTCCGATTCCGATTTTTTAAAAAATTATACATATTTAATTAGAGATTTCTTTTGTTTAGTCTTTGTTTTGTTTCTTTTGTAAATTTTCAAATTATTACATAAACCCTGGGTAATGTCCGCGTATATTTTTTCTCAAATGTTTGCTCCGTCATTGATTAAAAATTATTAGACAACAAAACATTTATTTTGATTTTTAAACAAAGCTATATTGTATCAGTTCGTATTTACTGTATAACATGCTGCTTACATCAATAGTTTAATAGTTGAAAATATTCGAAGATTGGTAGGCAAAATAAGAAAGCGATGTAAGAACAACATATTTAACAACGCCACGTCTCATTGTTAGGAACGAATTTCTAAATAACAATGTTACTATTTAGAAAACCATTTTTAGCGTGAGATTGCGTGAGCTTTCTGTGCAGTCTCTCTATGAATGAACTAAAATTTTATTTTATTTATAAAAATTTGGTAGGTGATTAAATTGATTTACTTTGCTATAAAAACAAACAAAAACAAAACGAAGTGCAAATGGTGACGATGATGATGACGACGACAGCAACAACAACGGCGACTTTGTAGATTAACACCCGGGCTAAACCCCTATTCCAAAATGAAATACTACTTTTATAGATTACGTGTTAGAACATTTTTTTAAATTGACGGAAAGAAAAGCGATCATAGTACTTGTGCACTTTACGTCCCTCATTAACAAACGAAAATTTCCCAAAACAATTATATTCTACGTACCCGTTATGGAATGAAGTTCTCCTAAAAAATGTCAATTAATTTCATAAAGTAGTTTTGTTTTTACAGCTTGTTTTCAATCTCGGGAACATGGAATTTCTCTGATAAATCGCTTATTTGATATCAAAGGAAAGTAATCCATTATATTTCGACCAAAATCAATGCTAATGGCGTAGTTTAGATTGACTGTTTCGAATGTCTCGAATGAATGCTTTTAGCAATAAAAACAAAACTACTTGATGAAATTTACTGATTTTTTAATGAGAACTTCATTCCATAATGGATACGTAGAATATAATTGTTTTTTTTAAATTTTCGTATTTTAATGGGGGACGTAAACTGCACAAGTACCGCGATCATTTTAGAATTTAGAGTGTGAGATCAGTTTCAAATATAAATGTAACGTAAAATGATCAGCGTTTCTGACCAACCTAATTCTTTATGGATGTTAACTAAATTGTTTCCCACTAAATTAAGTTCGATTTGCGACGTTGTAAAACCAGGTGTAATCGCTTAAAAAGTAGACACCCCCTCCTCCAATAAGCACACATAATTCAAAATTGGTAACACACTAAAACGTTTTGGAAAAGCAGCTCAGTTTACGTTAAATTTATTTGTGAAATTAACCCTCTATTTTAAATTCCTAATCGTTTTATATTTATTTATCTTTTTATAATCATGAGTGTTTATAGCCAATGTTTATATTTCATTTTTAAATAGTTACGTGTAAAACGGTACGAAGATGTAAATAATGTATTCTCGTGAAATTATCGGTGTTTTTTATTCCGGTTTCATTTTTTGCCCATCGCAATTATAACTTTTGTTGGGAAAAGAAAAGTTCGATTCTTCATTTTATAAACGACACCCCTTTCCTACTACTAACCCTAAGTCCGTGATAATACAAAAAAATAAAGAGTTGGATTCCCCATATTAAAAACCGACCCTGTGTCTTACACTACCTTCGGGTAGGGGACGACGCATAAATAGAATCATATGTAAACTAACTCACACACCCCAGACAAAATGAGATTCTATATTTTTAGGCGATTATGTGAACATATTAAAAAACAAAACAAAAAAAAACAACTAATTTAAAATTTAGAGAGTGGGATCAGTTTAGTATATATATTTAAAGTAAAATTGTCTTCATTTTCAGACCATTAGAAATTATTATGATTGTTCATCAAATTCTTTTACAACTTACTGGTAAGTTCATAAACCCCGCAAATTATCACTTAAAAAGTAACCTCCCACATACACAAACGCACAGAACTTACATATTATAGCAACCTTTGGTTAACTGTCCTTAAACGTTAGAATTACTTGGATATGGAGGCTCATTTTCTGTTAAATTTACATGTAAAACAGACACCATAAATTCTTAAATTTATTATGTTTTTGCTTTACGTCTGGTGGATGATTTTTCAGAAAAGAGAGGAAGAAAAGGGGGCGAAATAAATGAATACACAACGAATAAATGTGACCAAAAACAAGCGAAGCTACATTTTCAACTGCCTGGATAATTTTTTCTTTTCTTTTTTTGCACTTTAACTTATTTTAAAGTGTTTTTAACTTAAAATAATGGTAGTGTAAAGCCGATTGAGTTCAAACAAAATAAAAATGGTGATATTATTTAAGCCATATTCGAGCCTCGATAATAGCTCAGAAATCAGAAAGCAAAGTACTGATAGAAACGCACCCAACAAAATGTCATTATGTTCACCCGATGTTATGTGAGAACAAGAAAAAAGGCCGAATACGACTTTTAACTCTCGATAATGACTCCAAAATCAAAAATTAAACAATATACTAGTAGAAACCCACCCATAATATGTTACCAAAGGCAACATAAGTTACACTTCTTCCTAACAAAAGAATATATTTGACTTTTACAAAAAAAAAACAAAGAAAATAAAACAAAAACAATTCGAACTTTTGCATCACATGAAAATAAATATTAAACAAAAATAAAGTAAAAATATGCTGGTAATTAATCTTCAAATCAGGAAACACATTTTGAATATCTTTAAAATAGTTATTTAAAAATACACTTACATTTTATGTTGCCAAATTGTTGAAGCCAAACGGTATCGAAGATATTAATTACCCCCAAATACTTTCAGTTAGTGGTTTAGGCTTTTATTGTCTTATATAGGGGAGTGAGACTGGTGGGCTCTAGACGGCATTAGTAGGAATCCCTAAGTATAAACATAAATGATACGGGGAGAATCAAAGAAAATCACACGAAAGCATGACATTTCCCGAGTTCATTTCAAATTCAATTTTCACACCTTTCGCCATTGCTTGTCATATTTGCCAATACCGAGTAAGGGAGCGGACAAAAGCCTAACCGGACAAAATCCAACACTATTATATTCTACTTTTGATTTAATTAGCAATGATGTTTGATATTATTTTCTTGACAAAATATTTCTTTAATTTAAAACAATGTTTTCAATACCTTGCAAATAAAATGAATTCCTCTAAATGTTATCTAGCGAATTTTCGATAAGTTTCAAGGTTTATTTTGGTTATTTTATGCAGATAAAGCAATAAATATTTCTCAACGGTATCAGCAATGACAAATTAACATAATAAAATATTAAAAGACTCGGTTTTGGAATCGGAAATTAGGCACGAATTTTTCCGATTCCGATACCGATTCCGATACACCAAAAACTACTAATTTTTCCGATTCAAGATTCGGATTAATCGGTACAACACTAATATATATATATATATATATATATATATATATATATATATATATATATATATATATATATATATATATATATATAAACAGAGATGTGTGTGCCACAGACGATTTCTGATTGGTTAATCCAATAATCACATCTCCTAAAAAACTATGGTTCCTACGTTCTTAAATTTACCATAAAATATTATGCCCTTATTTATTGTCCATCTTGGAAGGGTCTATTTTTTTCCTAACTTGCCATTGTCAAATTACAAAATTACAAAACTTACACTAGCCATCACAATCCAACCTCCGACACCACGTCCGCCATTCTGGCGCTAGCTGCACACACGTACACACAACACGAAACCAAACGCTGTCCTCCAAAGGACAGACTATTAGTACTACTACCCAGCACACGCGCACACACGCACACACGCACACACGCACACATACCCACGTTCACTACCGTCCTTGTGTACGTCACGTTGTTATGGCAACCAAGCCCGTTCCCTTTTATCCATTCATTTGCTTATACTTTTTTACTACATGTTTTATTTATTTTTTTATTTATTAAAGGTAAGAGAGTAATTCGGGTATGCATACTAAACTGTTAACCGTTAGTTTGCGTGTTCGATCCTGATCGATTCTACTTTTTTTAAATTCTATTTGTTTATTAAATCCTATCCGAAGCGGGGAGGGGCTATGCCCTTTCCTTCCACCTCCCCCAAGGGTGGGTTCCTAACGGAAGGGCGTCCGATCCTCCACCCACCTACGGGCAAGCAGGGGGGCTGGCTACCATCCCCCCACCAAAAGGGGAAGCCTGGCATTTTCTCACCCGAAAGGGGGGAGCTTGGCAGTTTCTCCCCCCAAAGGAGGGAGCCGGTGTTCCCCCTGAAGGTGGGGTTGGGGATTATCTCTCTCTGAAGGGGGGAGGCCGGCCCCAAGCATGTAAATCCAGAGGGGTGACTTTTTTTGTTACCCCTCGGAGTGGGAACGGGGCCGATCACCCAGGCAACGCCGGGTGACCCCTGCTAGTATATATATATATATATATATATATATATATATATATATATATATATATATATATAAGTAAAACTTAACTATTTATTTGTACAATAAATATTCACAATATATTACAATCATAAGAATAATTCATAACAATTTCTTAACACCATTAAAGATTTAAACTAATTAACCTTAATAACTGGTAGTGAAGAAAGGGTGTCCCCCATTTTAAGGAGGGACTAAAGTGTTCGTGCTCACCCCATGCTTGTCGGTGAAGAAAAAGAATGAGCAATGGCGAATTGCATGATTTTCCTTTTCTCTGTATCCTTCCGGGAATGACTAACTCACCTTCCAGCTAGACGGGATGGATTGATGACGCCCTGGTACTTACAACGTATAATACGGCAGTGGTCTGAATAATCTTAATAATAAAACCAACCAAATCTCATCTAAAAAGTGTAAAATTAAAATCAGCTGTTTCTTACCTAACGCGTTTAGCGTCGCAGTTACCCATCTGCTAACTATCAAATATGTTTTCTATTCGTCACATAAAACTTAGATAATTGTAAATCTGGAACAATTTTACGCACTGTAGATCACAAAGAGACCAACGGAGCTCATTTTCTTATGATGCCCACTTCAAAAGGAATACCCACCCAACATCAATTTGCGAATCTTATAAAGCGTCTCGCTAGGCCAGTAAGCCTCTATCAAGACCGCCAATCAACTTGATGTTTAATCAGCTGTAAATTAAACAGATGAATGATTATCTCATATGTAACTCTTAAAGTACCATCGTGATTTCAAAATGAACATTCCTTATTTTGTAATTCATCTACTATTATTTCCCAATCTTACTTACACACAATGATTTCCTTTTTATCGTAGTATAAATATATTAATAACATATAAACATTTTAATTATTCATAAAATAAAGTGAGATATGATCAGGAATAAAATACCCAGCTACTCATTACTGTTTTCTGATCAACGAGCCGGATATTGAATCTCAGCGTTAACACTATTATTACACCTAGTTACAGCGAAGAGCGGTTATCATAGCAACAGCATAAGCGTTTGACTAACTGGCTACAATATCTCATAAGGGAATAACGTGTTTGTCAGAGAAGTGACACAATTCAAAAGCTGATACTAATTAAATGAGGATACGTTGATGTGTAAACTGTGTTATTTATTCTTCAAGATACTAAAATTTGAATACTAGCATAAATATATCCTCCGTCTTTAAACACAATGAATAGTCACCAGAAGGTAGAAAAAGTCTTCTTGTGAATAATTATATATATATATATATATATATATATAACTACTTAATTTACTCACATAAAATTAATATATGAAAGTATAGAGTTATGCGTAAGCTTTAAGTATTTACTTCAAAAGTGCTCAATACGTAGGTAGAGCTAGTTAGTAAGTCATAACATGTATATGGCGATTAAGCTACACTGAATATTTCGCGTTTCATCCACTTTAGGATTCTTCAGGCTTATGCGCCTGAAGAATACTAAAGTGGATGAAACGCGGAATATTCAGTGTAGCTTAATCCCCATATACATTTTATAATTGACTATATATATATATATATATATATATATATATATATATATATATATATATATATATATATATATATATATATACATACGTATTGAATACGTAAAACTTCCTCAACAATCTTTTATATATTGCTCTTTTTCTTCATCATGATGTTAAGTTGAAGAAAGTAAAATGAAGAGTAAATGTGTGGCTTACTGCGGTGTTTTTATAACATCGTATAAGTTGTGCTTGGCTGCTTGATTTGAAAACCTTGTTAGTCAGTTTTTTTCATATCTGTGTTAGAGGCGTTGACTGAAATTTGAAAAATAAAATAGGCATTGAATATGTTTAAAGCCAAAATTGCAACCCGAAATTATTAAAATAAACAAGTGTTTATTTTTTAAGAAATATATTTCGGAGTAAAACTCTCTATTCATCTTTTATACTTTTTTTTTTCTCTTTTTCCTCGCCATGATCTAAAGTTTAGGTTACTTGAATGAAGAGGCAAGATAAGATTATTAAGGGCTCATGACCACTATAATGGTCTACCAAAACAGTTATACCATTCTGTTTCAATGAAATCACTATAATGTACTTTTTAATAGATTGTGAACCAACAACCTGTTTCATCGAATTTCACATTAATACCGGTTGAAATAGAGGTAAGTTACAATTTTTTTATTATATAAACGATCCCGGAAATTCTCAATTGCTGTTTTGATTCCATTTGTTTGGTTGACGAGGCATTCTAAAAAAATGATAAATGGGGGCAGCTGGCTTGTTTGCGATTAATAATAATGTTTAATAATTTTGTTTTTGCGAAGCAATTGATTTTGGTAGAATAGTATGAAAGATTGTCAAGGCTAAAATTGGCAACCAGTCTTTGGCCCGGCGGTCAACCCCAAGGACAGCCGACGTGGGAGCAAATACGGTAGAAATTTACTTCGATATGTGAGTATGCACGGAGCAACTAAGAAGAGCTGGGAATGTGTCAGACCGACCTCTGATTCCCCACTTCAGATTAAGGGAAGCTTCATTCTCTAAAAATTTACCGATATATAAGCTTATGCAAGAGCGGTTTTAGTTTGATGAGAGTTGAACATTTGAGAGTCATGGTCAATTGTGTACAATCGAGGTCATTACCCAAAAACACCTCTAAACGAGTCTAAATGGGTATTTTGCAGTTACGATCTATCGCTCGCGCGCGGGTGGTGGTGAAGTCCGACCCGGGCGGACCGTAATAGGGCGCGGCATTTTGAGTGAGTAAAAAAATAAATAAATAAATGAAAGCTAACAAAATATCTGAAACTTTATGCCGAAAATTTTGTAAAACCTCGGGACTTTTAGAGATATCAGAATCAGAAAAATTCCCCTATTTTATGAGTGGTATATATAAGGGGCGGAATTTTCAGAGGTTAAAAATTAAAAAAAATGAATAAAACTTACAAATATAATCGGATTTTTTTTACCGAAAATGTTGCCCAATCGGAACATTTGGAGATATCGGAATCCAAACAAAATGCGTCCCTTTTTTTTACAAGCAATCCATAGCAGGGAGGGGGAGCATTGTGGGATGGCAAAAGTAGAAAATAGCAACAAAAAAAAAAAATAAAATAAACACTAAAAAATATCTTAAATTTTCTAACGAAAAGTTTTTAAAAAATCGGAACTTTTGGAGGTATTGGAATCGAAAAAATTGTCCCTATTTTACGAACGGACCAAAGGCAGGGGGTAGAATTTTGAGCGGTTAAAAGCAAAATAGAAAAAAAATAAAAAAAATAAATAAAAGCTAACAATAAATATAAAATTGTATATCTTTCCAGATAGTTAAAAATCCGAACTTTTGGAGGTATCGGAATCAGAAAGATATGTACCTCTTTGATGAGCGGCCCATATAAGGGGGCGCCATTTTGAGAGGGAAATAGAAAATAGAAAACAATAAATAAAAATAAATAAAAGTTAACTAATAACTTAAATTTTATACCGAAAAAAAATCGGAATTTTTTGAGGAGATGGAATCAGAAAATGTGTCCCAATTTTACGAGCGGCACATAACAGCGGACGGGAATTTGTAACGATAAAAATAGAAAATAGAAAAAATAAATAAAAATCAGTAAAAGCTAACAAAAAATTTGAAATTTTATACCGAAAATATTGTAAAAAAAGACGGAAAATTTAAAGGTATCGGAATCGGAAAATTATGGCCCTCTTTTACGAGCGGCATATGTAAGGGGCGGTATTTTGAAAGGTTAAATATAGAAAATAGAAAAAACAAATAACAGTTTACACAAAAATCTGAAATTTTATACCGAAAAGATTGTAAAATTTGGAAATGTTGTACGTATCGCAATAGGGAAAATGTGTCTCTTATTTACGATTCCAAAACCGATTGTTTTAAATTTTTAATTTAATTTTCATAATTGGTAATAATTATAAATATTTTTTCTTTTTAACTTATCACTAAAACTAAAATGATAATGACATCAAAACACGATGTAAATTTATTTTATCTGTAAAAAAAAGCTTTAATATAACTGGTATAAATTCTCTAGGTAACCTTTCAAATAAAGCAGTTGATTTACATGGTCAAAAAAATGTTGAAAAATTAAACAAAATATTTCTGTCAAGAAAAATACTTCCAAACATCACTTATAATTAAGTGATACAACGGAATATTAGCAACCGAAAATGACGTATTTTTGGAATTGTAAAAACATTAAGCAAGTACGGAATAAAAATTAACTATAAACAAATTTCATGACCGTCATATCAGGGGATATAATTTTTTATGTTATTTTTACTTGCAAAATGTGCACTGTACAGTCGACTCGCTAATTTCGTTTCACTAAAATGTGTGTTTCGTTCCATCCGTTCACGCCCGTCATCTTGTGTACGACTTTAGTCAAGATTGCCCATTCCTTGTATTTTTCTATGATATTCTCTTAAATAAGGAAATACTTTAAAAAGTATTAAGTTATTATTTTAATTATTTGGAGGGGTGCTTTACAGTACAGAGAGATTCGAAAAAATGATGAAAAGGCAGATGTGCAACAAATAAATATTCCCATTGGCTATAAAGGTTACTTTGCAACCTACCTGCATCATTCATTAATGTTTTAACGTAGTTTTAAACGCAATTTATTTCACCTTTAATATTAACTTTTTAAGAGTCATAAGAATTAAAAAAGGCGAAACATGCTCCCATCTTAGTATTCGTGGAGTAGGGGCAAGGACCTCCGTTTTCCGATTTGTTTATGCGCGCATGTTTAAAAACTTAACGGTTCAAAAATAGAAAATGAAATACTCAACAGAATGGAAAAGTGGTCAAAAACATATATAACATTTAAAATAGAAAATAAAATGATGACTCTTTCCCCGTAATTTACTTGTTTTAGGGAGGGAGTAGTAACGGGCCCCTCTCTTTCTTTCTATCCCTTACTCTCTCTTTTTCTTTCTCTCTCTCTCTTTATATATATATATATATATATATATATATATATATATATATATATATATATATAGGGGGTAGGGATTTCAGAAAAAAAACGATTTCATGGGGGATATGTCACCTATTGTAATACTAGCACTTAACGACACAAATAGAATCTTTTATTTATTTCAGAATATTTTCGTGAATTTTCAAATCACGTCCTGTAATGAAGAAAATTAAGGAGAGAGATGCGACATTCCGTAAAAAGCTAAAAACAAAAGAAGAGTAAGCAAAAAAGAATAATCGCGCGGTGTTGGAATTCATGGACAAGACTTCTAAGACCGAAATTGCCGAAACGATGTCGAACAACATGCTGAAAGCGAAGATGAAGTTGATATTACTAACGTTGATACTGTTACTTCGGAAGTCGACATTGACAGTGTGATACCTCAAAAACTGTCAATAATGATGATGCGCCTGAATTTGAAGAATTGGGGAGGCAATTACTAGTTGGCGCCAAAACATTCACTGCAACCAATTTTACAAATGTTGGTGTATGGCCAGTTCAGATTTAAATTTGCGCGTTGCTTGTTCGGCAGTGATCTGCCGCTGTGCACACCCTATCATGAATTCAAAGAAGTAGTCCGATCAGGAAAAAAATCAAAAGGTGACGTTAGAAAGCTAACTAACACATTGTTCTATCGGGAATTGCACAACGGTGAGGAAATTTTGAGAACATGGATTGTGTATTTTTTATTTTTTTTTGCTTCTGTTACAGACTGTTTGGAACTTGTCTCTCGAATTTTTCTGCAGATGTGGGTTTTATGAATTGTTGAAAAGTAAACCCAAAAGTAAATGAACATGAAGCTAGCACATCTCATGCTCAAGCATTTCTAAACTAGAAAAATCTAGAAATCTGACTTGCTGAAGGAAAGGTAGTTGACAAAGTAGAGCAACATCTTGAGGAAAAAGAAAAATAAGAAGTGGCAGGAAATTCTAGCTAGATTGCAAGACATCATCAGGTTTCTCGCCAAGTAGAATCTGGCACTAAGTGGTCACCGGCAAGACATCTGTAATGATGAAAGGGATCAAGAAAACAAAGAGAATTTCTGAGAATTCTTAAATTTATTGGCCAAGTATGACCCTGTGCTCTGTGAACATTTGGTGAAAGTTAACCTAGAAAAGAAAAACGCTACTTTTTATCCGTCACCAGAAATTCAAAATGAATTTGTAAGCATTTTGGCAACGCAGGTGAGAAAGAAAATCATCGATCAGATCAAGGAAAGCAAATATTTTTGCATAATTTTTTATAGCACTCGTCGTGTATCTCACAAGGACCAGATGAATGACCTATGGCTCTACGTAAAAATTGACAATAATAAACTGACAGTGGAGGAGTCGTTTCTCTACTCCATCGAGACAAAAGGTAAAAGCGCGGAGGACATTTCTAAACTGATTTTGAGAGGACTGGAGAATGATGATATTCAGATTGGTGACTGTATTGGCCAGACATTTGAAAATGCTGCTATTATGACAGGTGACCGATCGGGTGTGCAGGAAAAAAAATCTCCGAAATCAACCCAAAAGCTCTATTTGTGCCATGCAGTAACCATTCATAAAATCTTGTCTACCTGCCGCTTCTGTAGCGGTTCACTCTGTTACACATTTTAGCATACTGAACCGGTTATTCGCGTTCCTTTCTGCCTTTACAGATCGCTGGGACATGTTGATTCAGTTGAGCGGTCTAACTATCAAGCGGACTGTGGCAACTAGATAGAGTATTCGAGCAGATTATGTAAATGTTGTGGTAAGAAAAAATCATCAATAATCTTCATTGGAACAGTTAACAGAAAAAAGAAGAAAATGCAACCACAAGATCAGATGCATCTTTAATTCTCAACTCGGTATTGTCGTTTTCGTTTATTTTATTTCTGAGCCTTTGGAAAACTATTCTTCCAGAAATCAATGGTCTCCAGAAGTATCTTCAAGAAAAAGGGCTGAGTCTGCAACAAAATTCTGTCAGGTTTACGGCGTTAAGAGATTGCGGTCTTCAGAATAGAGGAGATATAGTGAACTCTGCAACAGACGAGTGAAAAACTGTTCTGAAATTGGGGTAAACATGGAGCATTGTATCTTCAAAAAGAAACGAATGGATAGTGAATGATTGACTGATGGATCACTGGGGTTTGATACTGAGTTGAAACGGGAAATGTTGTCTGTCATAGACAGGTTGACTGAAGAAATATCTTGCAGATTTCAACAAGATCACAATATTGCAAGTAAATACGTTTTTTACAGCGTAAAATCTGCCTGATGATAATTATGATTGTCTGCTTGTTGAAGGTGACGAAGATAGAGAAAAAGATAATTTTTTATCCGAAAGGAAGAGATTACAGTATTTTGTGAAAGCTTCAGGAAAAGACAACATCAATGAACTTTTGAAATTCATACAGAGATACAAGCTTGGGGATTGCGCCCCTAATAGTTTGATCTCGCTGCGCATTATCCTTACCCGAGTTATTAGCGATGCCAGCTGTGAGCGCTCTTTCTCGAAACTGGAACTCATAAAAAACTACCTTCGATCAAAAATGAGACAGGCAAGGCTTACAGATTTAGCAATCCTCTCCATAGAGAGGGAACTTGTTGATGGAGTGAATGTTGATAGTTATTGATAATTTACCGAAAAAAGCGCGAAAATTATGTCTGTAAATTTTTAACCGAATTAATGCCTTGCGATAGTTCTCTCAAAAAACAAAAATCCTTATTTTCTATTCATAAATACATTTATTTAAAAAAAGTTAAACTCTTTTTAAAAAGAGTGAGACATTATTAATAACAACAGATTACTTAAATTTCGCGCTTAAACCGGGCTATGACACACACGAATTAAAAAAAAAATCACGGATACAAGACGGTCCTTTCTCTTCGGGGAGCCCGACGTCTTAAAAACACCGTTATGAAGAAAAAGAAAAGAAATCGGATTTTCCTTTCTTTGAAACAGCCATGTATTTTTGTGTGAAAATTCGGAAATAACAACAAGAGAAAAGTACAAAAATGATTTTAACATTTCCTAACTGTTCATGTTTTCAATTGTTCGCATTATAATTTATAAATTAAAATTTCATATATTCTTATTTAAACTTATAAAAAAATGTTTCCTAAAATGTGTGACTTTCCATTTCTTTAATTTTGCGCTTAAACCGAGCGAATACACATAAGAATTAAAAAAAAAAATACATATACAATACATTTTTTCTCTTCGAGAGGATCGACCTCTTGATAATAACATTATGAAGAAAAAGAAAAGAAAACTATATCGGACTATCCTCTCTGGGATACAGTCATGTGATTTGGCGAAGATTCGAATTAACCATCAACAACAAAGTAAATAAAAATGATTTTATCATTTTATAACATTTTCAGATGTCCAAATGTTCTCATTTAAATTTATTATTATATTTGTTTCTGTAACCAATTAATTTAATATAACATTTGTTATCATCTGACTTAAACATTTTTGTTTTGAATAAAACATTTGGTTTCTTATGTTTCATAGTAACGTTTACATAATTCCCTTCAGATTAATGTTTACACACTTATTATTATTGAAATTGTTGAAAAGAAGTTGTTAAATTAAATTAAACATTAAAAAAAGTGGAATTGTGTAAACATTAACTTGAAGGGAATTGTGTAAACATTAGTACAATGAAAATAAATGTTTTTGAAATTTGGAAAGTTTTAACAGGTTGTCATATGTCAGCAGTGGGAGGGGCCGCAAAACATGCAAAACATGTAATTATATGTCGGGAGGGGGCAAAAAGGTAATTATATTCCAGTAGAGAAGAGGCAAATTTTTTTACCGCCCCGAGCGGCAAAAACGGCTCGTAGGCTATAAAAAACTTTCGCCACATATCGTATTTTTGCAAACATATTTGCAACACCGCATCCATATCTGCCTACTCTTCGTGATATATGGAGAAAAAACAATCAGATTAACGTAATTGTGGCGACGTTTATCCTTAATGAAAAGTGGAAAGTGCTTTCGGATGACGACGATAAGACAACTGTTTAACTGTGAACTCTCAAATGATTAATTTCAAGTAGCTACAAATGCGTCTTGTATGGTAATTTATAAGAATTTTGTAGTTATATAGTTTCTGGTAAAATAATTATTCTTTTTATAAATATAATGAAAACTAAGGACGAGTTTAATTTTAAATACTGCGAAAGAATTTGCATTGCTATCAGGCCGAACGGTCAATAAGTTATTTTTTAGGAATTACCTATCAGGAGAGTTGAGCCTACCTTGATTCTAGGGAGAGGGCTGTGGCACAGAATCAGCGACAACGGCCTTTATTTCTTTAATTTCCCGCCCCGCGTAGATTCTCATTACGACCGTGACGTCTCACACGTCATCCTCGCCTCCAACATAATCTTCAACGGGTTTCTCGTCTCCAACATGACCTTGAACGTGCTTCATTTATCTAACGTGATCTTTATTCCGAATGTGGGCTTTCATTTTTATCATCTTTTTTATTACCGTGACATGATTTAGGATACGGCCCAGTATGTGCATAGAACCGTCCACAGAGCCTCGAATCTCAAAGGCTGTAAGCTACTGGTTATTTTGAGAGAGTTTTTACTTAATCAGAAGCTGATGAAACCGCCGTTTAAATGGCATTTGGAATATATATAAGTATAATTCAGGACACTGTGTGTGATTCACCTTTAATTATGAAAGTCAAGCCTCTGATCAGTTATTCTCATTTAACAGATGCCTAAAGAGCTTTCAGTGTTTGTTATCAATCTTTATGTAGCTATTCATAATAGTTTTCAAGAAAAAAATATATTTTATTACTGTGAATATATCGCCACTAGAAATTGAAATAATTTATTTATGTGGCTAATATTATTTCTGATATAGTTTTTAAAATCATTGATTAACCAGTCAAATGAATCAGGTATGATTCGAGGCATTGTTTTTTTTTTGTTTTTTGTTTTAAATATTTATTTCATAGGGATTTATTATATGTAGACCAATTATATATATATATATATATATATATATATATATATATATATATATATATATATATATATACTCTGAGATAGGGGAAAGAGAAAGAGGAATAGTGGGTGAGAGAAATAGAGAGAAACGGAGATGAACAAAAGGAAATGATTACAGAAATGTATGGGGGTATGTTATTCAACCATCGCCTCTACGTAAACAATTACTGATATATATGCATCTATATGAACGATGTTCGAATTTGGGGCTATCAAAACCAAAGAAAAATATGATGAAAGTAAAAATAAAATAGATAAACCTCATAATTCATTATACCTGTTCACACTGAAACACTTATCACAATACGCTGTGGATCTATGTTAAAAAAACCTTGTTAAACTTTATGATATATTTCCCTTCTATGGAGGTCAGACGCGTACGAACACCCCATAATTTTATTATACAATATTTCTTCAAACTGAAACATAATTATCGAAGTATACTTACGTAGATAGATATGAAAAGTTTTTATTAAAGTGCGTGCCTATTTCCATTCTATGGAGGCTAGACGCGAACGCAGACCCCACAATTTATTATACCACCCCTATTTAAGTTAAAACATACTTATCAAAGTATTCTCATGTACATCTATATCAAAAACACTTGTAAACTTTTCTTCTTCTTTTTATTTTTTTATTCCCATACTTTGTGGAGCAGGCGCGATCGCTGACCCCACAATTTTAATGAACCACCGTTCTGCCAGATCAAACCTACCCATTCATGTGTCTCGATACATCTTCTATCATTATATGTAATCAGTTTTTTAAAATAGTCAACCATATACACACATCCAGCTTCATATTATATATATATATGTATATATATATATATATATATACATATGTGTGTGTGTGTTAAGAATTGTGAACCATTGCTTGAACTACGAAAATATGAAATGCATATCCACTTGAAATATTAAAATACTAAAACAAAATGAATAATTAGTCTTTCTCTCTCTCTCTCTCTCTCTCTCTCTCCTTCTCCATGTTCTCTATCTTTGTTTCTTTGCTTCTTTCCTTCAAACTATAGCCGGATCGACAGGTTTAATTTTTGGTCTTTCTTCTCATTTTGTTAAATATGCATGACCTCAAAGTTTCCTGATTTGATACTGATCAACTCGATAAGTAAATCAATGACTCACAAATTATACAATGTTTATACTGTTCAACTCATAACTAGAAAATACAAATAGAGATAATAAGAGGAAGTAGAGACCGAGAAATGTATGTGCGGTCGGGGGGGGGGTAACAAGCTAAAAGACAGAGTCGAAAAAATATGAGAAAAGAACAAAGTTGAAATATATAGCGGGGAGAAATGGTGTATATCTTTTCCTTTCAACTGATTATGAGTTTAGTATTTTGTAGTTATGTGAATCCATTCGTTGTCTGTAGAAAAAAAGTAAGAAAAGCAAAATGGAAGCGTTGGATTGACGGAGGGAGAGCAATAAAAATAGAGAACATAGATAAATAAAAAGAAAGAAAGAAACAACTTCTGCAATTTGTTTTATGTATTTAATAATTTAAGGGGTTTTACGATTTATATTTTCGTAATTAAAGCAATGGGACACAATTCTTTTCATATATATATATATATATATATATATATATATATATATATATATATATATATATATATATATATGTGTGTGTGTGTGTGTGTGTGTGTGTGTGTGTATCTGTATGTCTGTCTTTCTGTCTCTCTGTGTATGTATGTATATATGTATATATATATATATGTATATATATATGTTTATTTATATATATATATACATATATATATATATATATATATATATATATATATATATATATATGTATATATATATGACTGTTTACGGAGAGATGTCTGTTGGATAGCATACACGCATATTTTTTATGAAACAGGAAACACGTCAAAATAGCGTCTAAATTCGACATCATTAGAGTAAATAACAGTGAACTTTACCTGGGGCGCATGTTTAGGTTGCTCACACATTGAAATCTAAATAGCTTTTCTCGGAAGAATTGGATGTGATGTGCGTTCCACAGTGTGTATGGACCAGCACAAACGCCGTTCTGCTTTCCCTTTAGTCATACAATCGTAATATTTCTCTGTGAGACATTCTGAAATAAAATGAACATTTCTTCATGTTCATGCATATATATATATATATATATGCATATATATATGCATATATATATATGTATATGCATATATATATGTGTATATATATATATATATATATATTTGTGTGTGTTCGGGCGTGCTTGCGTGTTAGCATCAGAAAGACATATCCGTTCACTCTAGCGCCAAATTCCACTGGTAATATTTAATACACGCATGTAACGATTCTAGGGGAATTTCCCGTCATTCACAGGTAATGCTGAGCTCAGATCAATTGCAGATTTAGTGGCTCTCCTTACTTCTCTATACTTATTTATATATATATATATATATATATATATATATATATACATATATATATATACATATATATATTTACATATATATATATGTACTTATTTATATATATAAATATATATATATATATATATTAACTAACAAGATACTAGTGTTATAATTATCACATGTATATATTTCAGATTCCAAAGAGGATGCTGTATCAGTTCTCGAATATAACCTAACGAAATTGTTTCTTATTCAATGCTGACTATACAGATAAACCTGGAGTAGCTGAGACCCACAGAGATATATAGTATTAAAAATTTGAATGGAAATCAAAGTGGAATATACGTATATATCCATATGCATACACACATATATATACATACATATATGCGTATATTTATATATACTTCTATTAATTTTTATTTAAAAAAATATTCTGCAGACATTCACGTTTGGAGGCCCTCCTTTTCCTCAGCGCAGCTTGACACTCTCATTCTAGAAATCGAACACCAGACTACATGTATTAGTCCGGTGCATTAACCGTTACGCTAGCAAGTCCTAGAAAATTTCAATGTTTATTTTTATCTTTTATAAATTTATTTAGATTCCTTGATTTTTTTTTTAAACGATAATACGGTTAAGTACGCCTTCACCTTGATTTTTTTTCTTATAAAATCTCTCATATTCTATTTGGACATAGACAAATAACTTCTTTTTTCTAAATAGTAATCTAAGTACATGTTCAACTTATCTAGGAATGATGTAGATCAGTACGTTATTGATAAAACAATAAAAATATAAATGTTATGTGTCCACGTCCAAATAAAATATATTTTTTAGAGATAAAGTGATGAGCTAGATCGATTGAAGAGAGTTGGATATTGTTCACGGTTCACTGTCATCCGGTGTGAAATCGACGGTACTGATGACGTATCCCATCTAAATCTTCGGAATATATACACCCATGAACAAATAAAAATGGGCCTACAGTGAAAGAAGTAAGAAATCGATTTTTTAATATTTTCCCATGAATTTGTGTTAATTTTAACTGAAAATTTCTATTTTGCAGATCATTATTATTATAGGATATGATAATAAGTGAAAATTTGACCCTAAAAGAAGCAAGACTACATCTTGGCGAGGATATTAAAAACGGAATTACAGGATTAAGGCCGTCCAAAATGACTTACAAGCAATTTTTTTATATTTTAAGAAAGCAAAATCTGAAAAGATCTCTTTCTGTAGTGAAGCGAATTGGTATAATGTTCGAAGTCGAAGGCTTGGTAAAAGGGAAATCTGGATCTGGTCGCCCTAGAGCATGTCCTTTGAAGGACGCCCACGTGCTTAATTGTTTTTCAAGATCGAAACAAAACTTATGTTGACGATAGCAAAGAAGTTAAAACAAGGGCTGGGAATTCTCTTTCTAGGTATACAATATCAAGACTAATGAAGGAAATAGGATTTTCCTCTACCAGATATGCAAAGAAGCCATTTTTATCTAAGAAGAACATCAATGATAGAAAGAGATTGTTTCTCGTATTGTGGCAAGAAAGATACATACTGGTTCAGCAATGTTTTCTGGTACGATGAATCAAGATTTTGTCTTGTTATTGATGCTCCTGATGCTCCCGCACGGTGCAATCGATGAGCTGGAGAAAGACTTTCAACAAGTTGCATAGAATCGACAGTTAAACACGCGAATGGAGGAAATTAGGGGTTTGTATTACTGTACACATAGATTCGAAAAAGTTGTCAAAAAACAAATATATAACAAATAAATGTTATCAAAGGCAAGATAAGTTACTTTTCTACCAAACTGGATATATTTTTCGTGTTTTTATTCAATGTAACATGTTTATTCTGATCGAAAACCATACAATGTTTACCGATGTATTGGAACATTCAAGATGGCGTCTTATTCTCACTTTAACACGGTAAGTGTGGGAAATATGTTATAAATAAAAAAAAACGGATAAAATACTGTTAAAAACTCGCTCAATATATGTTACCGTGACATAGGTTTACATATATTCGGCGGGGTTTTAATAGTATTTTGTATAGTTTTTTTTTTATTTATAACACCTTTTTCCATACTTACGGTGTTAAAGAGGGTGTGAGACGCCATCTTGAATTTTCGAATACATCGGTAAACACTGTATGTTTTTCGAGCTGAATAAATATGTTACATTGAATAAAACCACAAAAAATATATCCAGTTTGGCAGAAAAGTAACTTATCTTGCCTTTGATAACATTTATTTGTTATATATTTGTTTTTTGACAACTTTTTCGAATCTATGTGTACAGTAATACAAACCCGGATAATGATATGAGGAACTTTTACTGCAACAGCAGTTGATGAACTTATTAATGAGAGAAGTCAATCAATGCATTCGAATATTATAAACAGGACGGTTACCAAGTATTCAGAAGCTGGGAATATCCCAAAAGATTATTTTTCAATATGATAATGCCCCTGCACACACTGCTAACGTCACACACAAAAAAATTATTTCGAATAATTCAATTGATGTGATGTTTTAGCCCGGTCATGACCCTGATTTAAACCCAAGCGAGAATAATTGGGTCATAATAGCTCGTGCATTAGCAGGAAGAACATTCTCGAACAATGAAAAACTGTGGAAGCTGTGCAAAGCGAATAGCATAGCATCTCCTCTTCACAATGGCCCACTTTGGTTGAGAGCGTGTCTAAAAGGCTTGGTTTTTTAAAGAAATCAAAACGGAGTGCTATTCCATCTGAAGACTTTATTGAAGTAAATGCCACATATATGTATATACATGTGGGTGTGCGCGCTAACGAATGTAGGAATTACATAATATGTATTCTAAGACACAAGTATAGCATTGTGAGAAGAATTTTAGTTTGTATACCTCAACATTTAGGATATTGTGTTAAAACGACACTACACTTCATTAAGAAATTTTTTAAAATGCCAAATATTATTATATTTAATTCTTATAACTGCCTTGGACGGGTATTCTCATTGGACACACCCACAAACATTTATATGCACACATACACACACGCACACACATGAACACACATCTGTATATATATATATATATATATATATATATATATATATACACATGTATATATATATATGTATATAGATAGATAGATAGATAGATGGATAGATACTAGACTACTTGTGACCCGTTGGATCACTACGGTATATTAGCTATGAAATTCATGTATGAGCGTGATACTTGTGACGTAAAGAATATATATATATATTTTTTTACATAACAGAAATATTTCTATGGAGGTATATCAAAATAAAAAAAAGAATATAGATTGATTTCTATTCGTCGTTCTGTTTATTGATTGATTATGTTTGAAAACAAATTTTACAATTACTGAATTATAAGTGGTCGGCCATATTTATAGGTAAATGTGCACTGAACAGCTACCATAATACTTATTACAGTTAAATTCAAAGTTTGATATACCTGCTTTTTTACGTCGTTCATTTTTGTATTACGTTTAAGTTATTGTAAACCCGACTCTTCCCATGTAAAATAATAATTTCGAAATAATAACGTTCATATTTCAGCGTCCCAATTGTTCTTTTTTTTTTGCATTTAAATAATCCAAATAACCAATTGTTAATACTGTCTGCTTTTTTACGTCGTTCATTTCTGTATTACGTTTAAGTTATTTTAAACCTCACTCTTCCCGTGTTAAATAATAATTTCGAAATAATAACGTTAATATTTCAGTGCGCAGGTCATGCGCACATACGCAACCGGATGTCGTGAACCGGAAAGTGGCTTTCATACATTGTTACAAGGTCATTTGTGTTTTATAATTATATAGATATATAGTTAGTCTCTCTGGCCTCGGGAAATGTTACATTACCTGTTTTTTTTTATTCATGCATCTACCAAAATATATATCGTAAATAATTCTCACTCACTACTTAATTGGCTGAAAAATGCGAAGCTCGAGGTTTGTTTACAAACACGCGGTTCGAGCACTTTACAAGTAGCGAACTGATGTTTGTTTACATAGGCATTCGGATGAGTTATTTGCGGGCGTCGCTTCCGTGGTCGAAAGGTAGAGCTGCCGACTGTCAACACGACAGTTCTAAGTTCGACAATTGGCTTGCGAGAGATGCTAGTCTAGCGGCACTGATGAGTTGTGATACAACGAAACAGGACTGTATGTCGATGACTACAAATATATTTTAAAGCCCCACTATTTGGATAGAGCACCGTCGTAAATAATTCTCTCTCGCTACTTAATGAGTCGCCATAAACATTTTGTAGAGCATTAATGATTTCCGTCGGTTTCCATTCCAGTTTTGTAAGAAATTTAATGTTTGCACGAACTTAAAATTGGCTCATTTTGGACTGTCAAAAAGTTAATATTATAAAATATTATCTGAAAAGAAAGAATAAAAGATTTAGAATGCTGTAACTTGTCAAATTTGTTGTTAAGTAATCAATAGTGCAATTAAACCTTGTTTTGTTGCTCTATTTTCATTTAGATTGAATTTATATCATTTGTCTTAAAACTTTTTGATTTACCCTCGTATGTATATATATATATATATATATATATATATATATATATATATATATATATATATATACCATGAATTCGGTTTCCTTTTGTGTGCATTGATATTCATATTAAAAACCCTATTTTCTATTGATTTAAAAAGAAAATACAATTTTCTTATATATAGCTTGTGGAAGTGCATTCATAGCAAACGATTTGCATATTCTTTTAAACATTCATTTTAATGAATTCCCTATTATTTTTTTCGGTTTTCTCATTAGATGAACATCTAGAGTAAACTATTACGTGTAATTATATCCATGCAGATAATCTACATGATGTATTAGGACATAACATTTGCGTAATAAGTTTACAGGGAACACACAATTTTTACATATATATATATATATATATATATATATATATATATATATATATGTCTGTGTGTGTATGTATTTTTGTTTAATCTATCTATCTATCTATCTATCTAAAAAATAGAATTTGTCTGTTTTTCTGTGTGTCTGTGTACATTTTCCTACGCAATAACTCTGTCAATTTTGGGTCTACAGACTCGAAATTTGATACACAGAGTACTGAGATTTGGAAAAATCTTTGTAATCAGTTTTCGGTCAGGAATTTGGCTGCTAAATGGTGAAAGTTCAACGATTTGACCTTTGAGAACTTGATTTGAGCGTCAAACAATAAAGGTTAAGGGGTCATAATGGTGGTCAAAGTTAAAAAAGTGACCGCTTTTTTTTGGCTCAACATATGCCTCCAACGCCGGGCCGAAATGCTAGTATATATATATATATATATATATATATATATATATATATATATATATATATATATATATATATATATATATATATATATATATATAGTTTTTAGTGTAAAGACTCGAATTTGATATACAGGGTACTGAGATTTGGGAAAATCTTTGTGGTCGGTTTTCGGCCAGAAATTGGGCGTTAAAGGGGTCAAAGCTTAACGATTTTACCTTTGAGAACTTTACCAAACTCCTCCGACAATTTTAGGTCTAAACACTTGAAATTTTATATATAGGTTTCTTGGGCATGGCTCTGTCGTAATAACTTGATTTGGGACCAAAAGAATAAAATTAAAGGGTTCATAATCGGGGTCAAAGTTTAAAAACAAATTACGTCTGCGGTCTTTTAAATTACTCAGACAATTTCTGGTCTAAAGATTTGAAATTTTACATAACGGGTATTCAGAGATAGGACAAGGTTTTTCATCGGTTTGGGTCGAACATTTTCAGTTACCAAGTTATAAATGTATGTATGTATGTATGTATGTTTGCATGGGTGCCGAAATCTTTCGACAAAGGCGACGAGTTTTAAGAAGATCAGTATCGTTTTAAAGTTCGACCTTTCATGAGACAAATATCGAAAAATTGGCTACAAGCATTAATATCGCCAGCTTCAACTAGGCACTTTTCTACAGGGGGAGGGTCGCTTTTTTCGCCGATATTTTTTAAAGTTATCCCCTCCTTTCAATTGTCCAGCCTTAATTTAAACTTGAGTCATGTCAGGTTTTGCGGTGATCGTAACCGCAAAGACGTCAGGTTTTTTCCCCGTTATTTTACTTCTTCGCGTTACGGGTTCGAGCCTGCCTTCCTACTACCACTTTTATTTTTTTGCTCAACATACACATCCAAACACCTGGGCAACGCAGGGCTGAAATGCTAGTATATCTATAAATTGTCTGTGTGTGTGTACACTTACTTACGCAATAACTCTCTCAATATTCAGTCTACAGACTCGAAATTTGATATACAGGTTAGTGAGATTTGGGAAAATCTTTGAGATCGGTTTTCGCCCAGAAATTTGGCTGTTAAAGGGTCAGAGTTCAACGATTTTACCTTTGAGAACTCCCAAACTCCTCCGACAATTTTGGGTCTACAAACTTTAAATTTTATATATAACTTCCTTGGACATGGATCTAAATTAATAACTTGATTTGAGCCCAAAACAATAAATGTTAGGGGGCATAATAGATGTAAAATTAAAAAAAAATTACATCTGGGGTCTCTAACAAATTACTCAGTCAATTTCTGCTCTAAACATTTTAAATTTTACATAAACGGTAATCAGAGATAAGGCAAGGTTTTTAATCGGTCTGGGTGGAAAATTTTTAGTTACCAATATATAAATGTATGTATGTATGTATTATGTTTGCATGTCTGCCTAAAACTTTTGACACAGACGATGGATTTTACTAACATCAGTTTCGTTTTGAAGTTTGAGCTTTCAGACGACAAATATCGAAAAATTGACTAAAAACATTACTATCTTAACCTTCAACTAGGCACTTTTCTACAGAGGGCGTCGAATTTTCGCCGATATTTTTCAAAGTCATCCTCTCCTTCCGATTGTCTAGCCTTAAATTAAACATAACTAACTTCCGATTTGTTGGTGGTTGTAACATCAGGAACGTCAGGTATTTTCCTGTTTTTTCCTCCTTTGAGATACGGGTTCGAGCCTGCCTTCCTACTACCACATTTTTTTTTCTAAGCATACATATTCAAACGCCCGGGCAACGCTAGGCTGAAATGCTAGTATATATATAATTCTCCCTATCTTGGATTGTGAATTTCGGGAAATGATATACAAACACACCATTAGCGTATAAAGCGACGCTCTTTGTGTAAACACATCGAGCAGAGGCATTTGGACGATGTCAAAACTAAACATCCTTAAACAAACTCATTACTCACACACAGCAGCGTATAGCGTAATTGCGAGAAGCTTATATATATATATATATATATATATATATATATATATATATATATATATATATATATTGCAATGAAATCCAAAGGATGTCGTGTCTACCTTATATACGCAATGGTAGATTATAGTTTAATACAAATACCAGTATAGTACATAAACAATTTAATCGCAACCGAATGAAAAAGCACAATAGCATTCTTTGAAACCTCGCGGATTAAGGACTTTGTAAATTGTTTTTTGGAGTATTCAGTCAAACAATAAATTTAGATTGTGAAGTTCAACTTACAGTTTTTATTTTTTCATATCTCTCTCTGTATATATATATATATATATATATATATATATATATATATATATATATATATATATGTGTGTGTGTGTGTGTGTATGTGTGTGTGGAGGGGGTGAATATGTGTGTGTATGTGTTGAAGGACATCATTTAATAAGAGATGTTTAATAACACGAATATTTGAATATATATACTCTGCAATGAAGGACCATTTGTACATATAATTGAGAAACTTGCTATACGTCCTTGCTATATTTGCACATGAAAAAAATTACCCCTCTCTATTTACGCGTTTCATAGGGCGGAAATACTTAGACAGAGATTGTTGATTTTTTTTTATTAAATTCTATTTGGTTTAATGGAACAAAGGAAAACAGACGATGTCTGGTCAGTATTTTTAGATTGACGAATAATAATAATAATTTTCGAGAGATAGATAGATAGATAGATAGAGAGAGAAAGAGAGAAAGAGAGAGAGGGAGAAAGAGAGAGCTAAAAGTCCAATCGAGCATCGACTTTGGAAGCATTATTAAATTATAGAAAATCTACTAACGTATTTTCCGTAAGAAAAGACGCTAGGAAAATATTACCAAACACTGTAATCGTGTTTATACTCTCTCAGAAAAAAATAAGAGTTCTTAAGCGATCCTTTTTGCCACATATGACTGTATTACGCTATTTGTGACAGTATCAGACTCTAATATACGGAATGGAATTGCAGCTGGTGTCATTTAATTTCTGGAATCCTAGAATGATCCAACTTTTTTCAAATACCTTAACCAACGGATGTTTTCGGGTGGAAAGCAACTAGCCAGTATTATAGCACACATTTGAGCATGTTATTTCGAAATAATAATATGAATCTTTTGATTCCGTTTTACTTTTTTTTATCTTCGTTTATTGCGTTAATACATAACACAATAATTTAATTAAGATTGTATCGTTGCGTGTGTTATTTTCTGGGCTATTATGATTCGATGAATGATTGTTTTATTCTGATCATTCATTATTCCCTTATCGTCACGATCAATTGATTATAAAGTCGCATGAACAGATTATTAAAGCAAAAACAGAGACAATATTTTGCTGCGATATCTTGATTAAAAATCAAATTATTTAAACAGAATCAAGCTGTCGTGAAATAATTATATTCTGTAAAATTATTTTCGTTACGTTTGATAAAAATAGTGAAAGCCTCGGATTTTAATTGCTGTTATTAGAACGTCCTTTTTTACTGCGATCACCTGCACCACCGTTGAAACTATTAATGAAATGTATAAAATACACACGAAAACAACAAGGCACACCTCGATGCAGATAATAATAGAAGATTAATAACAGGAGAGAAGAACGTTATATTAATTATTCAAACGATAAAATAATCAAAAGTGAGTAATTAGAAAATAATAATAATAATCTCGAAATCAAATTAAATTTCACAATCATAATAGAATTATCATTAGAAATAACATATAATGAGCGTTTCGAATAAGATACATAATTTATGATAACACTTTTTGGAGATGAGTGTTTTTTTTATGACAATCTATTTCAATAACATTATTTGGCTTAAATACTAGTTAAACTAAGAGTACGAGTCGGGTATCATTGTCGAAATGTAAATCCTGTTTTCTAAAGCGTTCATGTTCGTTTTTATAATATCGAAGCATCTTAAAGTAAAGGTTCATCTAATTTAAATAACTGTTGTCCTTTTTTCTAAGCCTGTGTCAAATCGCACTGACAAAAAATCTTGTACATTTTCAAATGTATTGTATTGTGACTTTCATGGGGAGCTTGCTGCACGCCACATTTGCGTAAATATTTCCCAGCAACAGAGAATTCAGCAAAATTCCACCCCTTCACTATGAATGTCTTGAAATGTCAGAAAGCTTTCAAGATTGATTTTTTTCTCAAACTGCTTTGTTTAGAATTCTTTGCTTGCCCCATGTTTACTTAAACATGTCAGTTGTCATCAATATAAATATAATGTAAACACAGTATTATCCACTTACTACGTCTTTCTAGAAATCTGATACGCGACTAGTGAACGTTGTTATATGAGAGTTAAAAACAATTAACGGAATGTACAAAATTGAATGCTTAATAATGTTAAGGAATAGAGAGAGGGAGAGAGAGAGGGGGAGAGTGGAATTATAGTGTAGACACGTTGACCGGAAGTAAAAGATCAGCTGATTTGATTGCGTTTGAGTCATGTGATCAGGTTAGCTGAATCGTTGAGATTTGATTTGGACTCAGAAGACAACGGACGGCTTCCCGTTGTCTCCTCTTCACTGGGTGGGGGGGGCGAACGCTGACGTGTGTAGAAGAAGAACCCACACAGGCCGATTTCACTTTCCACCTTCTGCAGGACATCTGGGAAAGTGAAATAAACTATAGAACTAATTCCTTATCTTGGAGTGATTAAATCTTCATCCTAAAGCAGGTATCAAGTCTCCCTCCAGGACGAGAAATTTCCAGATGGTCCAACATCGAAGAAGCAGAGGTAGGTTCTGAAAATACATGTCACTCACACACGATTCCCTTTATGATACAATATAAATATATAATATAACACGTCATCTCTTCTGATCCATTATTAGAGATGACACAACAAACACTCAACCCTTTATTATAGAGCAACAACGCAACAATAAGACAGCTCAACAAGTAGTCGGCAAGAATAGTGTAGTCACCAAGAAAGCAATATCGCGCTAAGGATTTCCAACGAATAGAATAGTCTTAGAAATATTACATATTCAGAAGTTTTCATTTGATTTTAGATACACGTAAGAGGAAATTAAGTATTTCTATTTGTTGTAGCAAACCAGTTTTCTGTGAAAATTGTACAATCAGAAATTGGACTTCAGTAGAATAGCTTAATGATGTTTTAGCTTCAGACATCAGTTGATTTTATATTTTTGACTTTATCTGTGCCTTAATCCAAACCTAGATTCAATGAGCAAAGGTTCTTTTTTAGAACTGCACGCCAGTGGAACTCTCTGCCGCTTGCCTGTTTCCCGCCTGACTACAACTTGGACGTCTTCAAGTCCAACATAAAGAAACTCCTGACAAAGTGTCCCCTTAAGTAAGACACTCTATCAAAACTCCCAATAATAATGATTACTACAATACTATCTCATTGATTACTGTACACGCAATAACCCTTATCCCTGAGTGGCCTTCGAGCCTTGATAAGTCGTGACCCCCATGTAAAAAAAAACTTGCTCTACGTAAAACTATTAATGGACTTACACGTTCAATTTTTCTCGATTTGATATCATCACTTTCATTAAAGTGCTGGAATAATTCGGATCGTGAGTATTTAAAGTACCGATGAAACCAAGGCCTAAACAGCGTAATAAATTAATGAGATACAAAAAAACTTATTCAGAGTCCATTTATATGATGTGTCATATTTATTCATGCATAAGTAATGCTCCGAAAGATGTTCAAACAAATATTTCTTTTGTGTAGTTATGTTATTTTATAGATATATAAACTATTTCCGAGCTATTTAGTGCCTAATACAGTCATATTAATAAAACAAAATACGCTTCAAGTTTTTTATATCTTCGAATATTCAGTAAAGCTGTTTCATTTAACGGCAAATCGACGCTCTTCAATTTCAATTATTTTGATAAAAGTCGTTATGCTTAAAATTCTTTCTATTTTAAAATATGTATTTATTGTGGTTTGTTTTTGTGTTTTGCTGGAGAAGTACTTGTTGTGTGTGTGTATGTGTGTGTGTGTGTATGTTTCAGTTGAGCAAAAGTAAAATGGAAAAACAACAGCTTTAATGTATGTCAGAAATTAAGGTTAGGAAGTTAGTATCTTCAGCCAACTTAATCAAGCACCAGCAGTTTCACACAATAATATTCGATACCGTTGAGATAAATAGCATAGCTGTTCAAAGAATTATATTATTAAAACTATTAACCACGTGAATGTTTTGTATATAAAGCAGTGCATTCGACTCATTTTAAAATGATTTAGGTTAACATGTAACAATATTTCTATCAACTATTCTTTCTAGTGTAACGCTATAGAAATTTAAGCTATAAACAGATTGTATAATGCCATAGGAGATTTACAAAATGTGTTAAATTATTGTAAGCTTATGAACTCATTACCACGATTGAAACAGTGTATTTTTGGAGACTGTGTGCACATTAAATACGGACTATTAGTTTATATTCTGACAACTAGGATTTCATATGTCTTAGATTATTTTCAAGATTTCAAACCTTTAAAAATGAGAAATTATAACTTGAATTATTTGAACTATGAATATTATATATATTTCTGTGCACAACTTTTCGAATAATGTAACATGTATCTATTCTCTTGGGTAAACTCCTAATAAACGTTTTAAATATTTATGTGGAACTTGCTATTTCAAACTGAATTTTGCTGCTATCTTTTGTTCTGGATAATTCTGACTTCTCAGCGATGAAGACGTATAAATTATAATGATATATTATATTTCTAACAATTTAATTTAGTAAGGATTCGAAATGTTAGCTTCAAAAAGACTGTCACTTAGAAGTTCCCGTTAATTAATGCCTTAATATCGTGGACAATTATACCATAAACAAATGGAGTATTTAATCTAAGTTGGTATTTTCGAATAATTATAGAAAAAGAAAATTTTAGTATAAGTTGCGAATTGTTTTTAAAAATATTCCAGGGAAAAAAGATTAAGTTCATCTAATATAAAAGATAAATGTTAAAAAAAACTGAATAATATATATACATTTGTTGAACATCTATCTATCTATCTATCTATCTATCTATCTATCTATCTATCTATCTATCTATCTCTATCTCTCTCTCTATATATATATATATAAATGTAAGATAATATGTGTAAAATAATACATCGATCCATCTATAGATAGATAGATAGATAGATAAATAGATAGATAGTTCGGCCCGGTTTTTGAGGTCATCTTGTATACACACACACACACACAGATATATATATATATATATATATATATATATATATATATATATAGACATTCACGATAGGACGATATATTACTTTACATATATTATATTCCATGTATATATATATATATGTATATATATATATATATGCAAAATAATATATGTAAACGAATATATCGACCTATCGTGAATGTCTAAATACATATGTATAGAAGGTCCCCCCCAAAAAAAATAACAGGCTCCAACTATAATAAGGCCCTGTTTCTTAGTTTTTTGTCCGAATGAAATGTAACTTTAGTCATAACTAGTTTATCATATTCAAAACATCAGCTCAAATCACTAGGGTCTTTGTCCTTTTTCTCTCCGTTCTACAGCATATATTCTAGATAGCCTCCATTTAGCTTTTGTTTTTGTTTTTTTGCGTCACACTGTGTATATATATATATATATATATATATATATATATATATATATATATATATAAATGTGAATTTCATAGGTATAATAATATATCAACCTATGATGAATGCCAATATATTATAAAGGCCAATAAAAACTACAAATTATCAAAAGCTTCATAATTATTGGGCCTCGCGATCTATTTATTTATATATATATATATATATATATATATATATATATATATATATATATATAGAGAGAGAGAGAGAGAGAGAGAGTGAGAGAGAGAGAGAGCGGGGAAGAGAGAGAGAGAGAGGGGAGAGAGCCATAGAGAGGGCGAAGAGGTATTGGGAAAGAAACGCAGTCTATAATTACGTTTTACAACAAAAGTGACACGAAGCTATTATGTTTGTTCAAAGTTTTTCGAAGCAACAACTAATATTGTTAATTTGACGCGCGTTTAATAAAACATTCAATATATTCATAATCTCTAAATGAAACACAAAACACAAACCTCTATCTTTATCTTTTGATTTGAAATTTACCCATTTCACGACATAAATTTTTAAATATACGTAATGACTATATATATATATATATATATATATATATATATATATATATATATATATATATATATATATATATATATAAAAAGGTAAAATAAAAATGTGTGTAAAATAATATATGGATTTATGGTGAATGTAAAACCAAGGATGATATTAGAAAATTATAAACTTAGGAAATTGTAAATGTTTTTTTGCCGAATATTATACATTTATCAAATTGCTGTTGAATAGCAGGATAATCGTTGAAATCGGCGCAAAATTACAACTGTTGAATACCAGAATCAACAATTTACCTATCCGATCTTGCCGTGTAAACACGTTATCTGATTGTCTGAATAATCTCTAAGTAGATGATATGAATGCAACCTTAAAAATAATTTCTCATCGAGACATTTAACTGATAAATATATAAACAGTGTATTTCACGTATCATTTTTAATTCGACATATTCCAGTGAACGCTAGGTTGTCCGATTTAATTCCAAAATGAGGAACGAAAACAGATAATTTTCTGCAGGATCGATCTAGTATCGTGGGGTCTGGTATTTTCGAGCAGTTGATTAATGCTAGATTTAGTTGTGGCAGCTTCTCAGGCAATTTTTCCATTATTTGACAGTACTTCTCTGCTGATCATCTTATCGAGGCCTGTCGCCGTAATGAAATTTATAAACAAAACGTTGTGTTTTGCGTGCAGTAGTGCTTTCGGGTCCAAACGCTTCGCTAATATCGCGGTCTATTTCAGTATTTCTTTCCGTTTAGCTGGAATTGAAATAAGAAAATTGCGCAAATTTGCTTTATTTTCCATCTTGTATTCAACATTCCGTAAAGAGATCATAATTATTTAAAACGATTCTAATTTAAACTATTAGATAGAGAAATGATACATAAAGTAAATGTATTATGAGCAACACTTGTTTGTAATTACATCATTTGAAATCAAAATTAAAACTTCCGAGATAACATTTCACGTGAACCTAATATATATATATATATATATATATATATATATATATATATATATATATATATATATATATATATATGTATACACACACAAACACAGGGGGACCCGAAAAAAACGGGTCCACATTCCAACTTTCTAAGTGTTTTGTCCGGATGAAATGAAACTTTGGTCATAACTAGTTTATTAAATTCAAAACATCACATCAAACCACTAACCTTTTTTTCTCCGTTCTACAGCATATGTTCTAAATGGCCTCTATTTAGCACCGTGCATGTCTTGAGGGGCAGCACGAAGTTGTCCATGACGTTCTTACAGACCGAATTGGCAATGGCTCCCATCTCCTCCCTGGTGGCTTCCTAGAGTTCCGTGATGGTTTTGGGTTTCCCTGCGTAGACTCTGTTGTTAAAATAGCCCTAAAGAAAATAAAAATTGGGGGGGGGGTTAGGTCCGGGCTATGGGATGCCCGCTCAAAATCAGTCTTGAGACTGATCACTCGGCCTCCGAAGTTATCTTTCAGCCAATCTCGGAATAGGTTTGATGTAAGAACTTGCTCAGTCCTGCTGGAACCAGAACTTACTAATGAGCGACGGTTAGATGGTCTGGAGCTCACTCTTGAAGGTTTTGAGGAGCTCCACATACAACTCCTTGGTGACTGTCACTGCTGCGCCAGATTCTTCGATGAAGATTGGCCCCATGATGTCTATAGCCGAGGTAGCAGCCCACACCGTGCACCGAGGAGAATGCAGGGGCTTGGTGACTACTCCATTGGGTCTGGAAGACCCCCAGAAGACATTTGACTTGGAGTTCGCCTTTCCATCAAGATAGAAGTGGGCTTCATCTGATGTCCAAAGGAGGTTAAGGAAACTTGGTATCTCCTCGATCTTCTCGAGCATCTTGACTGACATAGCCCTCCTCTGCTTCTTGTCTGAGGTTGTAAGGGTCTGCAGCGTCTGCATTCTGTATAGGTAAGCCCTAATATCGTTCAGCAGCACTCTGTAAAATAAGGGCAATCGATGAATAAATAATTGAGATATCACATAAAGTGTACACGGGACCCGTTTTTTTGGGCCACCCTCTGTGCGTATATATATATATATATATATATATATATATATATATATATATATATATATATATATATATATATATATATACATAAATGTATTTATTTATACACACACAAACACACATATATATATATATACGTATATTGTTGTTATTGCGGTTTACGATAAAATATACACACACATATATACATATATATATATATACTTGTTTATTGTTATATAAACATGCTCACATCCCGCTGCTACAAACAGCCACTTGTTTCAATCAAACAACAGATATCATCAGGCAGCGACTTGACTATTCAAAGATTATTCAATTAACATTTGAATAGTCAAGTCGCTGCCTGATGATATCTGTTGTTTGATTGAAACAAGTGACTGTTTGTAGCAGCGGGATGTGAGCATGTTTATATAACAATAAACAAGTATTATCAGCTCTTTTTATTGAGCACTATCTAACAACCTCGTTGAATTCACTAGTCCATTACTTTTGAATAAAAAAAACGAGTCTATATATATATATATATATATATAATTATATACACACATATATATTGTTGCTTTTTCTATTTGGCATAATAGGTTTATCATTTGTTGTTATGAATATTAAAAGGTAGACTTTCTTAACACTTCTAATAATAATATAGTATTGATTGAATCTATTGAAAATGTGTTAGTTACTCTAGTCTCACCTTCTCTTATTAAGAAGTATTTTTTATCCAGCGTTGCTCAGTGTCATGAAAAATAAAATCCAATAGGTAAAATATAATTATAATATCTCTCTCTTCAATGTTTCTCTATCACCAGCATTTCCGTCTCTCTTTAAATCTCTTTATAACCTAATCTATTTCTATCTCTATAGTTTTTTCTAATCTACCCTTTGAAAACTAAAAAGCAGAAAGTATTGAGCCTTCATTGAAACTGTTTAGCAATACAAGATAATTTTACAATTGTATGCGAAACTATAGCTCTTCCCCTAACATATATTGCCCCTTTAAAATTAATTTCAGACCGAAATAAGAAATATAACTATAAAATTATTTTAGTCATGTATGTTCACTTGGAGGTACTATCTTACAGCACAAACACACGCACGCACACGCACACACGAGCGCACCCACCTATAAATAGTATAACTTTATTTTAAAATCTTATTATTTTATTTGAGAAACTAATTATAATTCTCTTACAGGAATTCTTGCAGCATTTAATAGCGTATAAACAATATAATGCTTACTATTGTACATTTGTATTTAGAAACACATACACAAGTGACCCGTTACGTGCTCGAATTTAATTATTGCCTGACTTGATAGTGTCTAGCACTCAGGTAATTGGATCTAACCTAACAAACGCATGACTTGATACCAATTAGCTACGGTGTGATTGAAAAAGGACAAATCAGCGCATGACGTGATCAAACTTAGACAATTGATTGACCTGATAAAAAAAAAACTCTTTACTTAATGACTAGATCAGGCCGATTCATCGCGTGACTTGCTTGACTAAAACTCACGTGAGTTGATCAAAACTACGTACCGCTATAATTGATGTAGGTAAACTACAGCTCTTGGTTATGTAATCTAGAAACCAAGTGACTTGATTCAGTGTAAACATCACGTTACTAGATCAAGCTTTACTTGATCTACCCTAACTACTATTTGACTGGATCAATCTTGGACACAAAATGACTTCATCAACCTTAGAAACAGTTTAGAAACGTTTTTTGTTTTATCCTGTTAGGACCAAAATGGTCTTATGGCGGAATTGTACAACTATAGTTTGGAGAAAGTATGTTAATGCTGTAACAACAATCGCACAAGCTTTGTTAAAAGGTCACATAACAAAACAAAAGTATTAGAAAGGAAAATGTTTTGTGTTATTACATATGCTACTATTATATATATATATATATATATATATATATATATATATATATATATATATATATACGCACACAGAGAAAGGGATATATTTTTATTATTATTATTATTATTATTATTTTTATTATTATTATTATTATTATTATTATTATTATTATTATTATTATTATTATTATTATTATTATTATCATTACTGGCCGGCAGCAAAAATGGCAACAAGAGTGTTACTGCGGACAAGAGCCAGAGACATTTTCGAAATTCCCCACTCATGCTTCCTTCTGTTCGCTCCTCATTATGGAAAGCCCCCGGCAAAGACTACAGGGAAATTCCGTCATTACCAGACGTAGAAATCCCAAGGTTTCAAATGTAATTGGATGGAAAAATATTACGTGTGCCCAGCTCTGCTTATATTATACGAGCTGTAGTACTTCTCTACATTGGATGTCGCAAACGTTAATCCACTGCTCAACTGGAAAGACAATTTAATATAATTGATTTTGCGTCTTTGCAAAATCAATTAACGTGGTAAAAGGGTGCGTCTCACATATATTTATGACTGAAATATGAATTAGAAGCAGAAGCGAAATCTAATAATGTTGTCGATTTATTCGAACAAGCACATATATTTAAACTATAGTCATACATCGATAAGTGTTCCGTTTTTTAGACCTAAGCACCGGGACTGAAATATTCGAACGCAAAGCATTGGTATATGTGCTTAATCACAAAGAACAGTACTGCTTTTTGAGTAAATTTGGTTGCTCATGAATTACAAATATTGTAACGAATATTTATTTTACACCCCCTCCCACACACACACACACACACACACATATATATATATATATATATATATATATATATATACATACACATATATATACATACACATATATATATATACATACACACACACACACACACATATATATATATATATATATATATATATATATATATATACTTTTGGAATGGATTCAATTATTCATACGAAAATGCATTTTTTTTTTAATCTAAATTCGAGTTGGAAATAATTTTCCCTTTGATCAAATATAATTTTCCACTGACACGAGTTTCGTCGTCTATAACTAATCAGGTGGCTGAATCTAGCGAGATTCGAAATCTTGACTCCATTATCAGAAGTCTATACCTCTACCACCAGAATGCAGCAAAACTGCTGAATTATCGCGTTTTTTTATGTAGATTTTGCTTGTTTTTGTTTGAAATACTTTTTGATTCTGAGCTATTTAGTCGCAACTACTAAATAGAATCTGACCTTAATTCGAGTTGAAAGCATTCGAACAGGTTGCAGCTATCTGCCTCGACCTAATTATTAAATCCGACCTGATTCTGCTGCGTCAAATCTGTACACCACACACGCAAAGGACTAATAAAGAGTACATTTTATCAACACTAACCAAGAAACACCCACGGAATAATATAGCAAGGAATATACAAGACAAACACAGCAACACATAATTCAACCCTAGAACCAAGTAAACCCCAATCTTTTCATCATCTTTTTTTAGGACAGAGGTAATATCTCCTTCCTCTATATCGCTTTATATAATAAGATTTCATTGTGAATTTGCAAATTTTTATCATCACAATTAATAACGCAATCCAGCGAAACACCACACAGGAAAAACTTTTTTCACGTTAGAAACGAGCATGTATGAATTCTGTTCTTTATATCTTGCATGTTCATAAATATCCTCTATCACTGGACCTTGCAGTCAGGAAATTCAGGACTACATTATTGACTTCTGCAGACATTTTCGTGTCCTAGAGATCTGTATCCTACGGGGTATTGCCTACCGAACTCTCTGCTCTACTGGCTAAATCACTATATACATTATTCCTTTGTGCCTCACATTTGTACGAACGTATTCCATTTAATCAACCCAGCCGCCATTTAACTACATTTTGGTTTAGTTATTTATTTTTTTCATTTTTTCTTTTTATTTTGCTCTTCATCCTTATTCCTTAATTTTAATTTATTTGTTATTTTTACTTTTATATTTATTTTTCATCCCTTAAATTTATTTAGCTTTTCGCTATTAATATTATTATTATTAGTATTTGTAGTAGTAGTAGTAGTAGTAGCAGTAATATTATTATCTTCTCTTCTCTTCTTCTTCTATCTTCTATTCTATCTTCTTCTATTCTTCTCTTCTTCTATATAAATAAAATGAACTCCTTTTTTCCCGTCGGATTTTGACCTTAATAGGATTAAAAATCAAGATATTTCATGCAAATATAATATGCACAAACGGCAGAACAATATCTGAGGTGTGTTATAGGCTTATTATTTCTCAAATTCCTCGATAATCTTAGATTTCTATACTTTTTCTGCTGAAAAGTCACGGCCAAAATCGGTTAAGATCAATGGAAGTGGTAAAATATTTTCTCTCTAATAAATTCCTCCTCCCCCTGCCACCACTTAACACCGTTTGGGGATCGTTCACAAGGAACAGTTGAGAAGAGAACACCGGTTTGGCTTCGTAGTTCTTTCATGTGAAGTTATTTAAAATCACCAAACTAAGCTGCAGTGCTCTGTGGCGTAGTGGTTAGCGTGCTGGACAATTCACATTATACTTTCACGTTCGCGCCGACCTACCGTAATCGCTTTTTGTTTTTTGTTTTTTCCTAAACAACTGGAATGGGCTTTTCTTGGTGGCCGAACTGTTAACGTTGCAGATGTTTTTTGTTTTTTTTTCACACTTTATTTTCCTACTTTTACTCATGAATCCGGGTTTGATCCTTCCTACTTACCTACCATAACATTTTTTAAACTCCCCCCCCGTCCCGGAAACAAAAACTCGGGCAACGCCGGGTACCCCCGCTAGTTTATCTTCTTCTATATAAATAAAATGAACTCCTTTTTTCCCGTCGGATTTTGACCTTAATAGGATTAAAAATCAAGATATTTCATGCAAATATAATATGCACAAACGGCAGAACAATATCTGAGGTGTGTTATAGGCTTATTATTTCTCAAATTCCTCGATAATCTTAGATTTCTATACTTTTTCTGCTGAGAAGTCACGGCCAAAATCGGTTAAGATCAATGGAAGTGGTAAAATATTTTCTCTCTAATAAATTCCTCCTCCCCCTGCCACCACTTAACACCGTTTGGGGATCGTTCACAAGGAACAGTTGAGAAGAGAACACCGGTTTGGCTTCGTAGTTCTTTCATGTGAAGTTATTTAAAATCACCAAACTAAGCTGCAGTGCTCTGTGGCGTAGTGGTTAGCGTGCTGGACAATTCACATTATACTTTCACGTTCGCGCCGACCTACCGTAATCGCTTTTTGTTTTTTGTTTTTTCCTAAACAACTGGAATGGGCTTTTCTTGGTGGCCGAACTGTTAACGTTGCAGATGTTTTTTGTTTTTTTTTCACACTTTATTTTCCTACTTTTACTCATGAATCCGGGTTTGATCCTTCCTACTTACCTACCATAACATTTTTTAAACTCCCCCCCCGTCCCGGAAACAAAAACTCGGGCAACGCCGGGTACCCCCGCTAGTTTATCTTCTATATAAATAAAATGAACTCCTTTTTTCCCGTCGGATTTTGACCTTAATAGGATTAAAAATCAAGATATTTCATGCAAATATAATATGCACAAACGGCAGAACAATATCTGAGGTGTGTTATAGGCTTATTATTTCTCAAATTCCTCGATAATCTTAGATTTCTATACTTTTTCTGCTGAGAAGTCACGGCCAAAATCGGTTAAGATCAATGGAAGTGGTAAAATATTTTCTCTCTAATAAATTCCTCCTCCCCCTGCCACCACTTAACACCGTTTGGGGATCGTTCACAAGGAACAGTTGAGAAGAGAACACCGGTTTGGCTTCGTAGTTCTTTCATGTGAAGTTATTTAAAATCACCAAACTAAGCTGCAGTGCTCTGTGGCGTAGTGGTTAGCGTGCTGGACAATTCACATTATACTTTCACGTTCGCGCCGACCTACCGTAATCGCTTTTTGTTTTTTGTTTTTTCCTAAACAACTGGAATGGGCTTTTCTTGGTGGCCGAACTGTTAACGTTGCAGATGTTTTTTGTTTTTTTTTCACACTTTATTTTCCTACTTTTACTCATGAATCCGGGTTTGATCCTTCCTACTTACCTACCATAACATTTTTTAAACTCCCCCCCCCGTCCCGGAAACAAAAACTCGGGCAACGCCGGGTACCCCCGCTAGTTTATCTTCTATCTATATAAATAAAATGAACTCCTTTTTTCCCGTCGGATTTTGACCTTAATAGGATTAAAAATCAAGATATTTCATGCAAATATAATATGCACAAACGGCAGAACAATATCTGAGGTGTGTTATAGGCTTATTATTTCTCAAATTCCTCGATAATCTTAGATTTCTATACTTTTTCTGCTGAGAAGTCACGGCCAAAATCGGTTAAGATCAATGGAAGTGGTAAAATATTTTCTCTCTAATAAATTCCTCCTCCCCCTGCCACCACTTAACACCGTTTGGGGATCGTTCACAAGGAACAGTTGAGAAGAGAACACCGGTTTGGCTTCGTAGTTCTTTCATGTGAAGTTATTTAAAATCACCAAACTAAGCTGCAGTGCTCTGTGGCGTAGTGGTTAGCGTGCTGGACAATTCACATTATACTTTCACGTTCGCGCCGACCTACCGTAATCGCTTTTTGTTTTTTGTTTTTTCCTAAACAACTGGAATGGGCTTTTCTTGGTGGCCGAACTGTTAACGTTGCAGATGTTTTTTGTTTTTTTTTCACACTTTATTTTCCTACTTTTACTCATGAATCCGGGTTTGATCCTTCCTACTTACCTACCATAACATTTTTTAAACTCCCCCCCCCGTCCCGGAAACAAAAACTCGGGCAACGCCGGGTACCCCCGCTAGTTTATCTTCTATCTATATAAATAAAATGAACTCCTTTTTTCCCGTCGGATTTTGACCTTAATAGGATTAAAAATCAAGATATTTCATGCAAATATAATATGCACAAACGGCAGAACAATATCTGAGGTGTGTTATAGGCTTATTATTTCTCAAATTCCTCGATAATCTTAGATTTCTATACTTTTTCTGCTGAGAAGTCACGGCCAAAATCGGTTAAGATCAATGGAAGTGGTAAAATATTTTCTCTCTAATAAATTCCTCCTCCCCCTGCCACCACTTAACACCGTTTGGGGATCGTTCACAAGGAACAGTTGAGAAGAGAACACCGGTTTGGCTTCGTAGTTCTTTCATGTGAAGTTATTTAAAATCACCAAACTAAGCTGCAGTGCTCTGTGGCGTAGTGGTTAGCGTGCTGGACAATTCACATTATACTTTCACGTTCGCGCCGACCTACCGTAATCGCTTTTTGTTTTTTGTTTTTTCCTAAACAACTGGAATGGGCTTTTCTTGGTGGCCGAACTGTTAACGTTGCAGATGTTTTTTGTTTTTTTTTCACACTTTATTTTCCTACTTTTACTCATGAATCCGGGTTTGATCCTTCCTACTTACCTACCATAACATTTTTTAAACTCCCCCCCCCCCGTCCCGGAAACAAAAACTCGGGCAACGCCGGGTACCCCCGCTAGTTTATCTTCTATCTATATAAATAAAATGAACTCCTTTTTTCCCGTCGGATTTTGACCTTAATAGGATTAAAAATCAAGATATTTCATGCAAATATAATATGCACAAACGGCAGAACAATATCTGAGGTGTGTTATAGGCTTATTATTTCTCAAATTCCTCGATAATCTTAGATTTCTATACTTTTTCTGCTGAGAAGTCACGGCCAAAATCGGTTAAGATCAATGGAAGTGGTAAAATATTTTCTCTCTAATAAATTCCTCCTCCCCCTGCCACCACTTAACACCGTTTGGGGATCGTTCACAAGGAACAGTTGAGAAGAGAACACCGGTTTGGCTTCGTAGTTCTTTCATGTGAAGTTATTTAAAATCACCAAACTAAGCTGCAGTGCTCTGTGGCGTAGTGGTTAGCGTGCTGGACAATTCACATTATACTTTCACGTTCGCGCCGACCTACCGTAATCGCTTTTTGTTTTTTGTTTTTTCCTAAACAACTGGAATGGGCTTTTCTTGGTGGCCGAACTGTTAACGTTGCAGATGTTTTTTTGTTTTTTTTTCACACTTTATTTTCCTACTTTTACTCATGAATCCGGGTTTGATCCTTCCTACTTACCTACCATAACATTTTTTAAACTCCCCCCCCGTCCCGGAAACAAAAACTCGGGCAACGCCGGGTACCCCCGCTAGTTTATTATAATTTATTATTACAATTATCACTGCATTCCCCCCCTATTTTTCGCACCACGCCAATCGTACACATCCTAATTTTTTTACCCACCTCCAAAAACTTTGCTAGCCTATCCTTATACCTCTAACTATATCCCAACCTCCTCCCTCTACATCTAATAACAGTGCAACCCTAGGAGTTTTACTAATACGTATTTGTATTCTGAAATTTAATATTATAGCCTTACAACGACCCACCCATAGCCACCTCATAACGTACTCCTTAAACTCACCTCCGGACGTTAGAAGTAATCACTTTTGTTTAATCCTGCTTAGAATACACCCTTTTGCCTTAAGTCATTATCGTAATATTCCCCTGAAATTATACACCATCTCAAAGTGCGGTTGTCGTCTCGGTTTCATCTGTCAATAAATGCCCCCACATGGATAATAGGCATATAACATATGATAAAATAGAACTACCAATCATCCAAACTATACCTCCCCCAAGTCTTATAACATACACGACATACATGTAAGACTATGATAGAGATCCTATAGTATTTTCGATTACAGGCTCTATCATACGCTCTTCCTCTATCTTAGAATTCGATATAACTTCCTCCAACGTCATCTATAATTTTACTGATTTTTTTCGTTCCTACTGAACCCACGCTAAGCGTAGCAGCCCCTTTATGTAACCTAACATCTTATTTACTCTTCTGATGAGAAGCATTAGGCTTCGAAATGCCTTGGCATACAGAGTCCTTTCTATCGTCTAACTAAATGTGTATACCCTTATTTAATAAATGAATCATTCTATATTTACCAATATATAGTTTTTGTGACTTCATTTTCCATTCTTATTGATTTCCTATATAAGCTCCAATGAAACTTGATGAGCTTTATATTATCCCGATAATCTCCTCTTATAGAATTGAACTTACTCTCTTCTTCTACCTCATTAAGCTATATATATATATATATATATATATATATATATATATATATATATATATATATATATATATATATATATACATTGCTGATCAAAATTTAAGACAACTTAAAAATATTTTTAAAAATACTTTTTTTAGGATCGATTTGAAACTCTTCTGACTTAAGTTACCCGTACAAAAGTCTAACGTTTATTTAAACAAAGAGCTTCATTCCAAAGATGTATTTTTAAAATTTACATTTTTTATTAAATTAGGCTTTTTACACATGATCAAATTTGTAAGAACAGAGAAAAAAGTATATTAAATTGTACAAAAAGTGTATAAAAAGTGTATGAAAAGTGCATGAAAACATTCAACAATCAAACTTTATAATGAGTTCTATCTTCACTGCTTTTGATAATTTCAAAGATTTTTTGGGGCATGCTAGAAATAAGGGTTTCCATTAACGTGCAGGGATCCTACTCTAGTTGATGAAGATGGCTTCACGAAGTTCATTTCTGTTGAATATTGTTTGCCATTTCGATAAACCTATCTTGTTAACCATCCTTAAACATCTTCAATTGAGTTCAAGTCCGGTGAGAATGCAGGATGCCCCAAGAGATGGACTCCATTTTCTTGTAGAAAGCTCGAAGTCGGTCTTTCAGTTTTTATTGCAACATATACCCGTTGGAATATCCATCCATACCCACATAAACGATGACCCTCCTTTATCAAAGATGATTTTTCTAGCATGCTAACATAATCAGCTGCTGTCGGACGACGCTGACCCATCTGGAGCTTCATTGGCTCTCTGTAATAAAAGGCACCCCATATTATTACGGAGCCTTCGCCACTATGCCATGTAGAAAAACCTCCAAGGGTCATGTTTTTTTTTCATGCCAATATCGCTGGAAGCCATCAGGACCATCTAAATTTGAACATTTTTCCCATCAGAAAACAGGACATTCTTCCACTTCTCAACGTCCCAGGTGTGGTATTAACGACCAAATCTTAAGCGGTCTAATTTGTGACGTGGAATCTCTCAAGGAATTTGTTTACTCTTTTACCGTTTTATGTCTTTTTGTTGTAAGTGTCTTCTGATGGTTATTGAGCTGCGATCAGCACCTGTAACCGCTTTTATTTGACTAGAAGAAAGTCCTCTATCATTCATAACAACCCGTCTGATTTTCCTACTCAATCCAGGAGAAAATTTGAGGGGCCTGCCAAATGATTTTTGCTTTTCCATAATTCTCAGTATTCGTTAGAAAGTTGCAAATAACAGTTTTACTGCGATTTACCTTCGCTGCTATCGCTCGCTGTGACAAACCTTGATTATGGAATCCTAGAATTCGAGCGCGCTCAACTTCGGTTAGTTTTCTTGCTTTAGGCATGGTATTACACAGTGATTGCTGAAACATAACAAACAAAATATATAACATACAATTAATGCTTATTAGACATACAGGCTGAATATTTACACGTGGTTCTTTAATTGGCTTATGTGGCGTCTGCATTAGTAAAAGACATAAACATCTTTACATAAAAATCTTCGAGGAGACGTTTGCAGAGAGTTTACATATATGGTTTAATTTGAAGAGAATTGAACTCGGGGAGAACTACTAATGATATAGTAGCAAGGTATTTCCTTGTAAACTGAACTTTCTAACTAACTAATAAAATTGCTGACGCATATGGACAGCACTATCGTAAAATTTGCTGGAATTATCTGTTTTCTATATCATTTGGAGTAAATTGTTCGCACATTTTGATACGAACAGACTGATCAGAAAATCTTAGAGTTTTCTCAGTTCAAAAAACCTGGCGTAATTTTTAGTCACCTCTCTTTTTTACTATGGCTTGGAGCTACTCTTCTCTGTCTCGATATTACGTAACCTGTGTATATAATTCGGTTGTGAATCTCTGGATTATAATGCATTCAGCGTGATCTTGTACATTCCTCAGCTAGTCTGGGTCCGACCGTGTTGTTTTGCCGTAGTTTCAGACTTTGCCTACAACGCCAAGAGTGGAGCCCTGGTAACTGCGCAAATTTGGCTCTCCTTATCAACCGCCCAGGTATTCATCTGGAGAGGATACTCAAGCCTTAAATGTATAACCACAGTAGACGCTGACGTTCACCAAACTAGATACCAAACGCAATTGTCTCATTGAACAGTATGTTGCCATCACTATTACTATAGTATGATCTTTGTAAAAATTTACACTAGTTAATTTAAACATCATTGGTTGGGGTTCTAATTTAAAACACTTAAATACAATAGTTATGTATCTATTTTTTCTTTTGGCAAAATGATCATGAGGAAATAAAAATGCCACTAGTGTAATATTGTTGTAACATCTATCTTCATCAAAATGTTAACAGCTACTCTAATCTTAATAATATGATTTTTAATGAGATATCCTTCAGTGCAATTAGATAATAAGTAATACCAACGTCGAACGATGGATAGTAAAAATATGCAAATAGTAGAAATAAGCTTGAGATAATCAAATTTACTAAAAACGTTTTACACAAGAAAACGAAAAACCGTAATTTCAACATATTTTCCTGTATCAGTCGTCAGCTACAGAATGAAATCATACTAAGAATATATATGTGTGGAACTATCAATGGGATAACCACTAAAGCATTGCCTAATAGGTATGTTGTTCCTGACATACAGAAGACCTGCCTAAGAACGTGATAAATCGCGGGATTTTGTGCACAATAATGGCGAGGTTTTCTTGAATATGCGTATTAGTCACGTCAACATTTAATTTTATGGACTTGATTAATCGTATCTACACATATCTTCAAAAGGGTGTGCTAATAAGTAAAATCTTTAATTGAATATAAGCTTACCTTAGAATGTAATTAATCGATGGCGAACAAGGCAGCAATGAATGTGTTTGCATTATTCAACTGAGTCATATAAAATAATACATTTCGTAAGCTGTACCCACACAGGACTCAGGTCGCTAAATAAACCGCAGCTCTCATCTTGTCATAGAACTTGCAAGTGGCGTGCTCCTCGTCTCCTGTTCTGAATCTCTTTATGAGACAAAATTGAATATATGGAACCATCATTTAACAAATAAATCATGTCCTACGGGATTTTCTGAAAATCTTAATCAAAAAGAAAATAGATTGCCTGCGGTCGTTCTGAGTAATTTACAAACGCTTATACATCGTTTCGGTGTGTTCATTATGTAGCAGTTTAGATTATTTAAAAAAAACATTACAAGATGGGAAAAGAAACAATGATTTGTCGGCCTAAAGAAAACAACACTACAACTGTATTTTAAAACTTTTATAAAAGAAAACAATTCAGGTAACTTGATTTTGTAGTAGAACTAACAGGTATTCAATGTATGCGCCTTTAGCCTTAATCACCGCCTCGATACGGATTCGTAACTTAGAGCATGCTTTTTCCATAAACGTCGGTGGAAGCTCTGCAAAGAGTCGACGGATGGCGACGAGCACGCTGGCTTTGGCGTTGTGGGATGTCATACAGGTGACGTTATGGATATCTGACCAACGGAAGTAGTTCAGGGGTTCAGATCGAGATGAAGCAGGTCAATGAGGGAAAGGTACAAAATCGTAGCACTCCTTCGGAAGCAAATCCTGGCTCTTTTTGGACTTGTGGGGTGGTGTCCACTCCTGCTGGCAACACGAGGGTATTCAAGCGGCCATCCGATTGCGCCAGGGGATGATTACACTATTCAGCACATCTAGGTATGCTTTGGTGTTGACTATTAGCAGACGTAAAATATATGAGGAGGCATGCTATAACCCTCATATAGAATCACAAAAATAACCATGACCGTGGCCGGAAACGTCGGTGTGTTGTCTTCGGAAGGGTTGAACGGTCCACATTTGTATTTTGTAAAGTGCTGGTCATGGCCCTTTTGTTATTACTTGGATTGAATAAGAGCAAGAATTGTACAGCGGCGCATCTCCAAACTCTCTCCTTAAAGATTGTGTTTTTTTCAGACGTGATCGAAGACCCATATCCCTCTTGCGATTTGTACAACATTGGCCAGATTGTAGATTGTCTTCAACAATAAATGATAACCGCTCTTCATTAAACGAAATAAAACGATGTTGTCTTATCTATGGTGGAAATTTTATCGTGTCACCCTATATATATATATATATATATATATATATATATATATATATATATATATATATATATATATATATATGATATGTTCCTTTAAGCAAGACCATATAATGCAAAATGAAAGCATTATATTGAGTATTTTCATCATCGTTACAATTGTTTCGTGGTCATTCAAGCAATTTCAACATTATGTCATTCGAAAATATTCAAACAGAGACTCTCCTTTAATATGGTGCATGAAATAAATGAATAAGTTGGTATTCGACTTTACATACAGGAAATAAAATAATAAAAACCTTAATGAGGGGAATGGAAGTAGCCTTGGTTTTAGCAATTGTTATGGGTAATAAAAGTACCCTCGAGTAATTTCCGTATCACAAAAAATGCGAAAAGTCTAAAATTAGATGAATGCAAGTTATTGAGACTGTCAGGCTTAGATGGAATTTTCAATAAACAATATAATCAATTTTTTCAAGTTTAAAAATAAATGCGAAACATAACAGAGATTCGCATTTAGAATTCAATATAGAATTATTGATTTAAAATTAAATGATGGTAGCTAATATATTCGCAGGTGAAAATATTAAAATCTGAATATCTTAAACTTAGAAAAATTAACAAATTGATAAACATTTAAAATCATATTTATCTCCCTTAGAACGTGAAGAATTAACTAATGTTATCGAATAAGAAAAACAAATGAAATTTAAAATAAAATACTTACATAACGATAACATTATGAAAGAAAAAATTGAATTTTAATTACTGACATACCAGGTATGAAATTACGACTTATTTTAACTTAAATATTTTTTATGAATCTTTAACTAGAATTCTATTTTTAAGAAATTAAAGAATAAAGTAAAATGAATTATGAGATCGTAAATGTAAACAAATGATACTAAACTTTCGTAAGGATGGAGTACTGCTGCCATATATAGGCAGGAGCTGCTAAAAAAGCCTATCCTGCCTTGACAGAGTACAAAATAGGCTTCGTCGATTAGTGGGGGATGCCATTTTTCCCTGCAACCTCTCAACCACAGGAGGGACGTTGCGAGCCTGTCTTTGTTTTATCGTTGCTTCCATGGCAAGTGCTCGTCTGATCTCCAATCTCTGGTCCCCCCTACCTAATCTTTCACGATAAACGACTGTCAAACATTTCCCCAAGCTTTATCTGTGCCAAAACAAAAACGTAGATTCTTTTTTAGAAGTGAACGCCTATTGAACTCCCTTCCGTTTACCTGTTTCCCTTCTGACTACAACCTGGATGTATTTAAGTCTAACATAAAAATATTTCTGATGAACCACCCCTTAAGTAATACACTTTATCAAATCTCTAAGACTAACGATTACTACGATAGTATCACATTCATTACTGTACACGCAATAGCCCTAAACCCCGAGTGGCTTCCGGGCCTTGATAAGTGGTGACTACCTTGTAAAAAAAGTGGAAGAAGCTTGTTAGTTGGGACGTATTAATTTATACTAGAATTTGAGAGTGTATTTCAGTAGTTAGACAATAAATCAATTTAACAAATTTAGGGAAGAAAAATAAGTATTACACGAAAAAGTACACGAAAGAATAGCGTAACATTAAGATAGATATATGCTCGAAATATAATTTTAAAAGTCGAAATACGAAAACAGGGCTATTCATCAATGGAAAACGAAACATAATTAACCAAAAAAACTTTGAAGAAAGAGATGGAGTTAAGTTCAACTGCTTTATCTCTTAAATACGGATTCGAAATAAGTTCATATCTATATATATTGAATAGTCAATTTCACTGTCTCAAGTGAAGCTGGGAATATTTTCGAATGACACAATGTTTAACATTTACCGAATAGTCATGAAACAATTTTAAAGAATATGAATACACACATAATGCTCTTATTTTGATTTTTTCCTGTAGGCTTTTATGAAAATATTACGCACACACACACACACACACACACACACACACATATATATATATATATATATGTGTGTGTGTGTGTGTGTGTGTGTGTTTGTGTGTGTGAGTGCATAATGTGATACGATAAAATTTTCACAATATATAAGACAACATGATTTTGTTCCGTTTGAAGAAAATTAATTATATTTTTTATGACCATTTACAAGGTGCCAGTTTTGTACAAATCCCAAGAGTGATATGGGCTTTGTATCATATCTTATCCTTGTCACAATTTTGTCTGAATCTTCGACTATAAAAACTGATAGTCGTGAAGTTTATTGATTGAGTAACTTCAATTTTATTGGTATATGATCACCGCCTGATTTTTATATATTTTAATAAATTAACATTTATTGTGTTAAAAAAAATCATTAAGGTGTGTGTGTATATATATATATATATGTATGTATGTATGTATACATATATATATATATATATATATATATATATATATATATATATAGATAGATAGATAGATAGATGGATAGATAGATATGTGGGTGCATGAAAATTCTGGGTTAAATTCGGTAAATTAAAAAAATACAACATATTTACGATTGAACAAGTGATACAAAATTTTGAATTCTTTTACTTATTCAATGCGTATTCAGTAAACGGCTCATTCCATATGCACAATCGTAAAATTAAATCGAATATAAGTCACAAGAAATAGTCTATATTTAACATTACTCTAATGTCAAAATTTCTCTAAATTTCGTGTACGATGAACGATGAACGGTGGCCCTAGAGAATGTTCTTTGCAAATGGAGTTAAACATTATCTTCGTCGAAGGGAGCCGGCTCGGTCCTATAGATACACGAACACTGTAATGACCCAGCTCTTATCGAACTGATTGGTCTGATTAGACTATCCACTGTATTGCATTAACTGATGTTTCTAACCTATTGATGTCCTGAAAAGTAAATCCCTATGATATTTTCTTTACAACTTAAACACAAAATGTTACATATTGCACGTTGGAAATGATTTTCTAGGTACAGGCCGGCAGCTGCGAGAATTGATTGGGAAAACAATGAATCTCTTCCCATGCCTAACTGTGCATGTGTTTTGTGTCTAGAACTGAGGAATTTTGATTCTTAAAATTTTCAGGAGTGAGAATTGTGTAAATCACAGCGTGCATACGATTGTTTATTTGTTTGTATTTCTTATATTTTGGCGATTGGTCATTATCCATGGCGTCAACGTGACGATCTATATTGTGAAAATGGCAGTAGAAAGTATACCGTCTATATTTACAACGGTTATTCGCCTTTGGATAGAAATTTTAGATGCCACATTTTTGCCGAAGTTATAAATATATATTTGTCGATCACATTGAAAGATATAAATAATATGACAGTGAACAACGATGCAAAGCAATGGAAACAAACACGCCGATGTTGTCAAAAATGTGGCAGATGTATAAAAAACGTTTCAGAGATTGATTGACAGAATATTGAATCACATTACCGATATATATATATATATATATATATGTATATATATGTATATAGACATACAGGCACACACACACACACACACACACACACATATATATATATATATATATATATATATATATATATATATATATATATATATATATATATATATATAAAATACAATAAGTTTACCAAGGTAATCAAAATGGTAAACTTAAAATATATTATAAATATTAAAGAGTTGATATTTACAAATAAAGTAATCTCAACCAGATGTAAAAACTCAATAAAACCGAAAAGGAAATAGAGCTTATAATATGAACAAATGATTAATAAAACATGTTAAAAGACATCTTGAAAAAGAGTTCAATACATATTTAATTTCAAAAAAGGAAGCACAAGATAAGTGGATAGTCCTATATATATATATATATATATATATATATATATATATATATATATATATATATATATATATATATATATATGGGTATGTATACGGCTAATCACGTTGACACACTGGTTCTCACCAGATCACACAGGTTGAGCAAATTTTAACTATGCTGGTGACAGATAGGTTACCATTAAGCAATTCTAGGTGATGTGTGTTATCTGCGCGTATCTGCACATTTTTTAAATCGTCGTTAACCAACATTAGCTACTTGTATTTAAAAACGGCGACTCCAGAAATGTGTTGTTAGAAATTGCGCAAAAATGTCATGCGCAGACACTCTTATAGTGAGTATCGATAGTCTGTTAAAACTGAAATAAGCTGGCATATAGCAATTTATTAACTATAGTTAAATTCCGTAGATTAGAAATATATATATATATATAAATATATTCAAGCCAAAAATGTATTGTCTGAAACAACAAGTATATCGTAAAAGAATATATTGATTTCCATTATCCATGACTTTTCATAAATGATGGTAATTCGTATCACAGGAAAATGTAGTTAGCAAAATAATTAATTATGACTGCACATATATATTTGGTTTATTGGATATTTGGTCAAATCTTTTGAACATGAACTTCTTGATAGCGAAATTGTCCGCAAAAAAACGATTAAAATCTTGCTCTATCTCCGAATACAATTTATGGACAATGTTTAGACCAAACATTGGCTGAGTAATTTGGTAGAGACTGCAGATGCCCATTTTTTTTGACATGGACCTTATTTTGACCCATTAATATTTATTGCTTTTGGCTCAAATCAAATAAAAATGGTCTGATCGATGTTCAAGCAACCTACATCTAAAATGTAAAGCATTTAGACCCAAAATTTGCTGAGGACTTTTGTAGAGTTTTCAATGGCCAAATTGTTGAACTTTGACTCCTTGACAACACAACCTCTGACCGAAAACCGATCAAAAAGATTTTTCCCAAATCTCAGTACTCCTTATCTCAAAACTAAAGTTTGTAGACTAAAAATTGACAGAATTGTTTTCTAGGGAAATGTGCACATGCAGGCACACACACAATTCCACTCTTATAGGTATATAGATTAACTGATAATATCAACATGCAAACGAATATACATATATACAAATTTATAAATTTCAACATATACATATAAATGAATATATATATATATATATATATATATATATATATATATATATAAAGGAAAATATAGACGTACAATTATAACATGTATATTTTAATCAATACGAAGAGTATTCTAGATGTGTGAGTATAACATTTCTAACTGAATTTTACGAAGTAAATCCTGTTGTAAAAGATACATTCTTTCAGGTGGTTGAACAATCAAACTTGAGTACTGGCAGCACCTAAAATACAATGGCGACTTACTTAGGACTTGTACGCAGTACAAGTGGCAGAATAACAGTATGCGTAACTCTTGGATTAAATAAATGGGTTTGGTTTAAAATTATGTGCAGATTCATGAGTTTAAGAGTAACATTCTGGAGGTTGGTGGATTTATTCCTCAGTTTGACAAAAAATCACGGAGTTTCACAAGGAACACCTGAAGGCTAACGGAAGCGTAATTGACCAATACACTGTGAAAATAACACTCAGAATGAGAATATAAACCGCAAAATCCAAGTAATACAAACAATTAATATTTAATAAAAGAAATGGAGTGATTGGATTAGACCCCACATTAATTTAACCGACCTTCTACTATGAAGCATACCCGCATATCTACCGGCCATATAATTAGCAATGATTCATCTACTTAAGGGGAATGGTGGTTTAGCAATAATAATAAAACATATACCGGTGCTTTAAACAACAGTTGTAATATAAACAGAAAAAATGAGTAATGCAACAGTAAAAATGTAACATGGTTGTTACACTCGAACAGTATCGTTACATTTCCAAACTCTCCGACGTGAATGTCGTCTGGTATCCACGAACAAGAACAAACACATAGGAGAAGAAATAAGTGCAAATTAAATGTCCTTATTCGCGGTTCTTCTTAAACAGCGCAATTCATTATTTTGCAATAATGACAGGCGCTTCTAAATATCTCTGTCCTCGCCACCTCACGCTGGCGCTATATATATATATATATATATATATATATATATATATATATATATATATATATATATATATACATATTTATAGATTTATATTTATGTCTAGTAAGAAGAGTGAAAAGCATATCATTTTTATTTTTATTTTATTAATATTATTGGAATCTTTTCTTTTTTTCCTTGTACACATTTTTGTGAACTATTCCATGGATTTCTGCCTTTTGATTATTATGGACCATCTTCTTCCAATTACGAGATTTCCTTTGATTTTACTTGTACAAATGGAAATTCTTTTAACTTTCTTGAAGTTTTACATTTGGATTTTTTTTATCTTCCACCAGACTATACATTCATGTGTAATCACCTTTTTCTTCACCATATCCCTCTGCTTCACTTTTTTTGTTTTCAAGTAAGATCTTTGACTAATTTGTTGTTTCATCAAATACTTCTGCATGTAAAATCCGATCCCACATTTTGCTAATTCCTACCGTCTGATGAGAAGGAAAGTATTTCTTCGAAACTCCGCGGATTAAAGACTATCCATTTATCTAGTGTTTGCTTTTCAGATTAAATATGTTTTGAACTCATTTCAAAGTGTTTTAACATATTTTATTAACTGTTTGCTCATATATATATATATATATATATATATATATATATATATATATATACTTATGTTATCCAACAGTAAACCATTTACAAAGGAAAACTTACCAACATGTTAAAGGGTAAGCACTTTTTATTTTTAAAGAAAACAATAATATTAAAATAAAATATAAGATATACAAGACATATCTAATTTTATTATTTCATCAGAATAATAAGAAAAGGTTGACGATAAAAAAATAATATTTAGGCGTTGGCATTTCGTAGCTAAATGCTTCTTCTCAAAGTCATACGTATATTTGCATTTTTAATAAGTATTTACTTATAGACTTATTACTATTTTTGAAACTTTATATACGAATCAATAAATTAGTGGCACTAAAATAATAAACATCCATAATATGTATAAACTAAAATGACGTGTTTAAGCACATTTTACGACCAGTATTTTTATGATAAATATTTTCTTCTATATACACAGCAAATAAATATAAGTAATTCATACTTCACACGTGTTCCGGTAAACTTAATTTTGTTCTCATTGTACAAGTCAATGCAATATATATATATATATATATATATATATATATATATATATATATATATATATATATATATATATATATATATATATATATATATATATATAGATAGATAGATAGATAGATAGATAATTCTCCCTACCTTAGGTTGAGCGTTTGGGAAGTGATATACAAATTACTAATAGCGTATGAAGCGATGCTCTTTGTGTGAAAAAATTAAGCTTAGGTATTTTGACAATTTCAAAATATTGTTAATTCACTGCCAACATAGCAGCAGACGTATAGCGCAAGGGTTAGAAGCTCCGACTATCGTTTGGACAATCGGGTTTCGATCCTGGCTTTAGGTAGCTACGTGTCTAGCTGCACTGATGAATTGTGTAAAAAGCGAAACAGTACTGTATATGGATGGCATATATATGGACAAATCTAATATTTCAAATTTTTAGACCATCTTACTGTTTATTGCTTAAGTGCGTGGACATGCAGACTTCTTGAGAGCACCCAGTACGTAGCACAGGTTCATTCAAGTAATTAGTATGAAAAAGTTTGCATATACTCCGCAATCTGCTCATCATATATATATATATATATATATATATATATATATATATATATATATATATATATATGTGTGTAGGTGTGGGTATATATGCGTATATACGCGTGTATTGGCATGTTTATTCACTCTTAATTACCTAAAACAATTTATTGTCGAATGTACGATTAGAGTTATCGTGGCCGCTACGAAAATTCGAAAATGAACCCTTGCCAAACGCACGTGACCCGTACACTAATCCTTTCTCTCTCCCTCTCTCTATCTGTCTCTCTTCCTCCGGTAAATCCATATACTCCGTGTATAGTTAAACAACTTTAAAACCGTCAAATCTTAAACCCAAAACTGAAAGTCCTTCTCGCTCACCTTACCCCCCTTTTATCTCACCCTCTCTATATCACTATATCTTCAACCACACCTAGCGGAATTTGCTAAACCCCCCCCCACACACACACTACAATCTAATGTATTTTAAACTTCAAAACTTATCTATTCTCGATCTCCGACCCCTTATCTTCTCTTCTCTTCTTTCTTTTTTTTCCTCCCGCATTTCTTCTAAAATCGTACTTCCAAATAATAATAGCCATTTCTGTAAGGTCGTACGAGGTTGCTGGATCATAAATATGGTCCGAGAACCGAAACATATGCGACTGAACAGATAAAACGGTAATAAAAAATAAAACGCATATTTGCTTTGAAATAGTATTGAGCACTCTTTTCAGGTTTTTACTAATTACAATTTTTGCTATATATATATATATATATATATATATAGAGAGAGAGAGAGAGAGAGAGAGAGACAGAGAGAGAGACAGAGAGAGAGAGACAGAGAGAGGATTATTGTAGACACACCATTATATGCATATATGTTTAAACATTGTAATTTTGCATACCCATTTTAGCAGCAACCAAATACCGTAAAAATGAGAAGCACTGACTTTCAACTAGCCGGTCGAGTTTCAATCGTTGTTTGAGGTAGTTAATAGTCTTGCCGAACTGATGAGCTGTGATATAGCGAAACATTACTGTATGTGATGGAATATATATATATATATATATATATATATATATATATATATATATATATATATATATATATATATACTTGTACTTTTTTGTAGAAAAATAAATCCCATACAGTGCTCTATTATTGGGGAAAAAACCTTTCTCGAAATAAGAGCAATATATTTTTTGTATAATATAAGGAGATGAGAATCGGCTGAAGAGAGCCTGAGGCGGACATTAAGAGCAGTCCTCAACTACCGGGCTTGAAACCGTCGGTACCGACTACCGATATAAATGTAAATTCCTGTATATATTATACAATATATATATATATAGAAAGAGAGAGAGAGAAAGAAAGAGAGAGGGGGAGAGATAGAGCATTGTTAACCTAGCATTCATAATTCCCTTTCGTGCGTGTGTAAACTAATGTCATTCTAACAAAAAAGAAATTATTTAACGAAGTAAAGGCGATGTTAGTTTACTGGGTTCGAATTTCTCAACCCGCAGAAATCAACATCAGTATGTTTCCAGACTGTTCTCGTATGGACAGATTTATTGATAATAAGCTTTTGTCCCCACGGAGTAATCTCTTTATTTTACCAATCAACTCTTGTAGTCTACCTTCTTTACTCTTCCAACACGTTTCACCGCCACTCACAGACTCCCTGGCCTCTCTGAATCCCTTATGCCACCCAAAAACTATTTAAAAGTCTATGTATATCCGGTAATACGTCTGGGATTCTTAGTACTTCCTGTTTTTTTTTTTTTAAGGGCGTTTTGAATTAATAACGTAAAACATGTATTTTCTCCTGCTGGAAAAAATGTCATAAGCCGTGTAAGAATAAAGGAAATTTCGTATGCTTCGCAACTAAAACTTCCTCGATCCGTTTACAGATCCACCTATCGTTCTGTCTTTACAAAATTATTTTCTTTAAAGAGGGAACTTCAGCAAGATCGTTGACTTCTGTTTATGCCGTTGAACAAAGCTGCCTATTTTCACTATTGTGTACTTGAAGGCATGTTTGTGTATGCGATGAGACTTGCAGTTTGGCAGAAATCAATGCCTGTCTTCATTTTTCAGCAGGTCGCTGGTTATGACAGCTTATGTCAAGAGCGATATTGGTGTGGTTCTTCCTTTAGAATTTGCTTCCTCTTGCATATAGCACATTTTGTAAAAACTATAATAATAATAATAATAATAATAATAATAATAATAATAATAATTGCTGTCCCAGGGGGGCACAGAGCAAATATCAAAGCAAAGGTAAAACGGAACTAATACGCAGAGATAGCCAAAGAGCTTAAAGGGATATGGTTGATGTAGAAAATCAGGATAATACCTATAATAATAGGAGCACTAGGAATAATCCCGAAAAGCATTAAAAAAAGAACAGGAGAAATTGGAATCATAGGAATGTCTGGAAAGATACAATGAATAACTCTAATGAAAACAGCTGAAACACTGAAGAAAGACCCCTTGAATGTGGAGACTAACACACATAAGCTACATGAGGCACATGGGCGGGCCAGACACACTGCTGCTGAAACAAAACATATAAATATTAACATAGAACCAAGAACATTATAGCTGCCTATCTATAAGTTCAATTTCCACTCCCATTGCCCAATCACCTCACCAAAAGAAGAGAGAACTGACTAGAACTCCCGTAGACAAGTGCGAAGAGAACTGGAAACTTGGGGAGGCTTATTGCCACTCAACTTCCAGTGGAGACCAATGACCGTAGCCGGTGAGAAATCAATAGTAAGTGGCTGTTGCGATAACGCAAATTCATTTGCAAATGTTTCCGCAGGAGGTGGAGAGTACTGGAAACTTTGGGAGACATGTTGCCACTCAGCTCTCTGTGTTTTTCTTGTGGAAGGAGTTTGCTCTTTTTATATGGGGAAATATCACCAGTGCTTCACAAGTTACGTGGCATCGATAAAACATTAAACTTTCACAACACAGTATTTCGCTTAATGTAAGCAAAATTTGTTTAAAAAACATGACGGTTATAAGATCGACCACATACGGTATTTTTTTTTTTGTTTACATAAACATTCATTTATGTAAAGTTTCTAATTTTCAATACGAGTATATTAAAAATGTCTCAAAAATGTTAAATGAGTAAACATATGATCGCTGGTTATTTAAAATGTAAGTATGTGCTTTAAATTAAATAACCACGTTTGCAACAAAGCGAATATAATTCAAATGTAATTTGACGTATATTTTTTCAGTGACTATTTTCCTATTTGAGTCCATTAAATTAAATAGAGTTTAATGGGTTTTGGAAATTTTATCCAAATATAAATGTTATTTTTGCTTAAAAACATTAATGCACAAAGTTATTACAAGTTTCGTCGAGAAACCACCATAAACTTTTCTATCTACTTATATTGTATCTGAAACTGAGCGACCCCTAAAAATATTCCAATACTGAATTTTCTGTCATTTATAGTTAGAGCTTGAACGGCAATCATCGGATTCAAATGTTGAAACATTAATCGACATTTTTTTTTTATAATAAATGTCATTTTTAAATTATTTCTTGGGTGATATTTTTTCTGTGTATTTTTTAACGTCTGCTGACAAAAAATTATTTCTAAATTTGCATTACAAAACTTTTCTGTTGCTTCACCTAAGAATTTACGGTTTTCATAAAGAGCATATAACTTTTCTTATGAAAGATATATTCTGTTTACAAAAACAAAAAAAAAGTTTGCTGCCAATTTTCTTTAAAATGAAAATAACAAAAAAATATAGTTTTCTTGAAAAAGAAACTTTAACCTAACAATTTGCGGTAAACAGTTCATCTTTTCTTAGAAAAAAACAAGATGGAGACAAATAATATCAATAAATAAACAATATAAAATCCAACTTCTCTTGAAGAAAATAGCATATACATTCAGTAAAATTTACAGTAGGCGTTGTTGTTTATTATTTATTGTATGACTATTCTTTCCTGTTTGTTTGTTTGTTTTGAAATTCGACTGCCTCTATTACTTTTATCGGTGTAATTCGGTTATGTTGGTCGGGTCCAAACCATACTTGACGGACCCCCCCCGAGGATCCCGGTAAAATTTTACAAGAATACCAGAAAACATATGCGGGTGTTCATTGTTCATTATTATAGCGAAACCCGACTGCCGAAAAGTTTATTTCAAATGATAAAAAAACATGAAAACGTCTGACATTTTCATCAATTTCAACAATAAGCAATGTTATCTACCTAACTGTCATATCACAATTGTAAAAGTTTCCATGATTCAACGAAAAATGATTTCGGCTATGTTTGATCTGTAACGTGACATGTGACCTAAACACACGGTTACGAGCAAAAATAGCTAATTTCTCCGAATACTATTTTTTTTCGCTAATTAATTTCTACCTGATCGTTTTTCGTAATTTTTTGATATTTTTATTACTGCGAAATAGCAAGTCAGTAGATACTCTTGGTTTCACTCGAAAAACAATGTTTCGATTTTCGAATTTCGATACAAAAATGAAGAAGCACCAAACTGTTTACAACAATCCTCATTAATTATATTTGAAAGTAACATTTTCCTAAAAAATATGCGAAAAAGGTATATTTATTTGAATAAAAAACAACAGTTTTGAAAACTTATGCTACAGCATTTTTGTATTCTTTTCTTCTTTCTTTCTTCCTCCTGAATTATCACTGGTTTCCCCCTTACTATGTTGATTTATTCTTTAAACAGTTTTCTTTTGAATTTTTCTCGCCGTTTATTTTTGATAAAACACCATACTCTAATATAAAAATAAAATAAGCTATTTTTTTTAGTACATGTTTACAGAAAAATTAAATCCACATATTGTCTCCTCCTTAAAACTTATTAACATTTGTCAGTGAATTCAATGTTTAAACGGATATAATATTTTAATGTAAAACATTTTACTTCACAATTCGCTCGGCGTTTGAAATAACCATTAAGGAGACCTAGGGCAATTTTTACATTTGTGTAACTTACATCTACACACTGATTGTTTCTCATATAGACAAGTATATGTTACGGGTTCTTCAGTCAGAAAATTCAGACTATGTCTACATTTGCGCTTACAAAGGAACACCTTAAAATATTTTGTATCCACAAATACTGAGAACGGAAACATAAACATACATTTTGTGTTTTTTTTGGTGTTCACAACGCCTGGACAGGAACAGCTAATAATAATAATAATAATAATAATAATAATAATAATAATAATAATAATAATAATAATAATAATAATAATATCAACAACTTGCCGAACCCGTGGGAATTCCACGCTAGACGAAACATTTTGAAAACACATAAATAAAATTAATAAAATGTAAAGTAAAACAAATAAGGACGAATTTTAACATTTTTAGTAAATTCTTTTTTGACTATTTAAAGCTAAAAAGAAATAATTGAAAAAATTTACATTGTTTTAATGAAAATTCAACACATAACATTTTTCTTCTGAATAATTTGTTTGCATATATTATAAAGGAACAGTTGTCAACCACATTTTATTTTTTTTTTATTTTGAAAAGAATAGATAATTCAAAAAACAAATAAACTAAGTCTCCTCTCAAGAACATTTGGTTTCTAATTATAAAACAAAGTAGCAAATTTGAAACCGTTAACAGACATTATTTTTTTTTTCATATTTTAAAGAGAAATTGTTTTAATGATTTTTTATTGATGAAGAGTGACTATAAAGGGCGGTAATTCGTTTCTCATCAATGTTTAATATGATGATGGACGTCGGAAAAATAAACTTATATTTAGATAATAATAATAATAATAATAATAATAATAATAATAATAATAATAATAATGCGGTGTCAAAAGTTTAGGCGGACATGTGGTTCCAACATCACCCATAAAGGCTAGTGGAAAATGAGGATGTTAAGATTCTCTGTGAGTTCATTGTTTAGTATGACCATAAGATAACTCACAGGGAAATCGGATATTACAAGCGTGAACAAAATCACTAATAGAAAGCCAAATTGTTGAGTTGGCTTGCCTAATTCACATCAATTAAGCAGGCAGAAAGAATACGGAGCTATAGAACTATCAGAAACTGTAAGTGGAGATTAGTTGGTTCTGGAATAAGACAAAATACATCGTGCCCACTATAATATGTGCGCTTGATTAAATTACAGCTGCTCTTGGGAAACAGTTTAACTCCTGGGGAATAAATGGAACACGTACATCAAATCTGTTGCCAGGGACGCTGGGAAAATGGTGGGATCCTTCTACCGCTCCAGAAAGTATTTCACTACTGATGCAATTCTCTATCTATATAAAAGCCAAGTACGTCCAAGGATGGAGTACTGCTGCCACATCTGGGCAAGAGCTGCTAAAAACAGCCTATCCTGCCTTGGCAGAGTACAAAATAGACTTCGTGGTTTAGTGGGGGATGCCCTTTTCTCTTCCCTGCAACCTCTCTCCCATAGAAGAGACGTTGCAAGCCTGTCTTTGTTTTATCGCTATTTCCATCGCAGGTGCTCGTCTGAGCTCCAATCCCTCGCCCCCCCTCGCCAATCTTTCACGAGAAACACCCGTCTGGCTGAATCTACTGTCAATAATTTCCCCCACTCTTTATCTGTGCCTAAATCCAAGCGTAGATTCCATGAGCAAATAGAACTGCACACCAGTGGAACTCTCTGCCGCTTGCCTGTTTCCCACCTGACTACAACTTGGACGTCTTCAAGTCCAACATAAACAAATTCCTGACAAACCGCCCCCTTAAGTAAGACACTCTATCAAAACCCCCAATACTAATGCTTGCTACACTACTATCTCATTGATTACTGTACACACAATAACCCTTATCCCTGAGTGGCCTTCGGACCTTGATAAGTGGTGACCCCCATGTAAAAAAAGTACAATATCCTTCTTTCCAGAAATCAAGTCTGCTTTACAAAGCAAACATTCGTACGTCAGGTACTTTTTATTTCCTTGATTCTTTGATTATGCTTACTGGCTTTGGTGTAAAGGCCTGTTCTCGAATGAAAGAAAAACGGCGTAATATATTACAACACTGTGAAGTTACCAAATAATAATGATAATAATAATGATAATAATGATAATAATAATAATAATAATAATAATAATAATGATAATAATAATACATTTAAAAAAAAATCAGACCATTGTTTCGCGTACGAAGGTATATACTCGTAGCTGTCTCTTGAATAATTACAATTTAAAGGATTAACCATAGTGGTTTGCTGTGAAAAAATGGTTGCCCATATGAAATGAATTGAAGCCTGGATACCAAGTTCGAATCTAGAAACATTTTCATCGAATCAACATTTACCTTGAGTCCAAGACCGTGGAGAATAGGTAAACATCAATAATATTGTCCTTTTTGCAACTTGCTTTGAATCAGTGAAAAATTAGCCGAAGCCATTTTTGATTGATTCCTTACATAGATGCCTGTTCAAAAAATTCACGTAAATGAGGCAGATATCAAACAAATGTATCTGTTCTTTATGCATTAGTCATTCATTTTAGTGACATGTAAACACACGGGTCTTATCACTTAACATTTACAAATGCTAATATTGCCGTCTTTATATATTTACAATGAATTGAGTGTGAAGATATATAAGTATAATATCAAAGGTTAATCGAAAGCTGATTATAGTTTACAGAATAATATCAAAATCACAATTTATTTTCGATTATTTTTTTTCTGTTACCATTTTCAGTTTTTTACATTGAATCCCTTCTTTCATAATTGTAGACAATGAAGAAGTCTACGAAAAAAATGGCTCTTAATTTTCATTCTGCCTGAATGGATCAAAACGGAATCCAAATTTCATTTTCACGACCATTGTACGTATGCATTTATGACCTAACAAATAAACGCAAATATCTGGACCGGTTTCGTTCGAACAAACAGACGTCCTTAGAAAAGCGAATATCTTTTATTTATTGGAAAAAATCTTCAAAATATTGAAAGCAAACGCAAAACGTGATTGTAAATAATACGTATAATCATCGACCTGTTTCATATATACGATATATATTATACTAAATAATGAATGCGACAATAAAACGTATTGTTTTACTGTGTACGCTTTCAGCGTCCCAGTTTTTTTCGCGTTTAACTTACTCAAATAAACAATTTATAAGATGTTTTGCTTTCCGTATTACGTTTAAGTTATTTTATTGCGATTTTCTTACAAACACATCTACTTTAACACTGTGACAAGCATAAGAGCAGTTTACAACGGCGATTTACCCTCCGTCTTCCTTTTTTTTTAAAATTTATTCTCCATTTTTTAATAAACCTTTCTTAAAAACCTTCATACATTTTCTTCTACACTACCAACATAAATAAATAACCCCGAAAATATGTTCTTTTTAATTTGCGTTACAAATAAATTATCAACGCGACAATAAAACGTATTGTTTTACTGTGTAGTTTCAGCGTTCCGTTTTAATTAAAAGATCTATCAAAATTTTGATTTAAGTATTATGGTATCTGTTCTGTGCACATTTATCTGTAAGTATGGTTGGTTGGTTGGTTGGTTGTTTTTGTTTTACGACATATCAACCCTTTTCGGGTTATTTAATGCCGAATCTAAAGATTTTGAAGAAAAGATTTTTAATAGAATATATTTGTTGTTTTCAAGTCGGTTTCTATTTAACCCATAGTTGGAACCCTAACAGGTACTACCACTCCGGGTCAGAGTGGACCTGGGAGCAATGGTAATTAAAGAGTGGTCCCACACTCTCCAAAGCCCACATGCTGGGGCCTCACCACTGGATATAGTTTAAGGTCATATCCAGGACCCCCATTGAGGGACGTTTACCCTCTGTAGGGGGGCAGTCGGTGTATTCCAATGCCCACCGACAGGGCCCCTGTAGGTATGGAAACAACTTAAAATGCAATGGGTTTAAGTGTGTTTGTTTTCAAAAATAAACAATCATAAGCAGAACGACTCAAAGAAATCTATCTATATTTTTTGTTCATTTTAATATACTGTCATAGAAATGTTTCTGTTATGTCACAAAAAACTATTTTTTTAAGTCGTAAGTGTCACGCTCATACATTATTCCATAGCTAATAAACATACTGATCCAACGGGTCAGGGATAATCTAGTATATATATATATATATATATATATATATATATATATATATATATATATATATATATGTATGTATATAAAGTTAAGGAGGTTTGAATAGAAAATGTAAATATATATATATATATATATATATATATATATATATATATAAACAGAGAGAGCGAGAGAGAGAGAGAGAGTGTGTGTGCAAATAGAATTTTTTATTCGAATTATAAAAATAAGCAATTAACTAGGACTAAGATTTTTAATAAAGTAAACGTAAATAAGTAAGCACACATAGTTATATTATCAATGAGAGACTATTAAAACGCTAAAATATTTGTTAAATCTCTACACTTTTTAAACATAATCTTTACAAAATCATTTTTAAAATCTCGTAAAACTAGTGTATAACATCGCTTAACAAACTGAGACCTTGGTACATATAAATATAATCTGAATCGGACCATACTCATGGTGTATCAATAAGTACAATATCGAAATAATACTTTTCATTTTGGTTAAACGCTTTAGATTCAATGTATCAATTATTCGAAAAACAGTTCCTCCCTTTTCCGGTCTTTCTTAGGTTTTTTTTTTTTTTTTTTTTTCATTCTTTTGTTGGTTCGTTAATTAATAAAACAACTCATTTCAAACGCAATCGTACACCGCCGGTGACGTACAATAAAGTGACGAAAATAAGCATTAATCATTCACGGTATGTATTGCACTTTAGGTATTAAATAAGCAAAAAATAAAAAATAAAAGGATTAGATTATCATAAAATGGACTCATCGAATGAGCCATGACTTTTTTCAACTCACGCACATGTCAATCACTATAGCATGTCGTTAACCTAGAATCTAGGATGCCTGTTGAGAAGATCGGGAAAAAACGAGAGACACACGTATACACACCCAGCGCACACGTTATACGGATACAAATGCATGCGTGTTAAATGTACGAACACACGCACATGTACTTGCGAAAATAATGAATGAAGAAGAAGCGGTTTGTTTATTTTGTTTCATACACATTTTGTTTCGATATGATGTATTCTTGCAGGAAGTGAGATAAAAAAACAATATTCATTCATTTCCCATGAATCTGATAATTTCATCGTAACCATTGGTTTACCCGATATGTTTTTATTAAGAATATTTGTAGAAAGAAGCCCGGTACTTAGAGAAGGAGCCAGGTGAAAGTTGTCATTATCCAAAGTGAATGCGTTTTTGTAGAACGAGTTGTATTTCAATTTGGCATGCACATAGGCGTACGCACACACATACACACGTACAAATACACACACACAAACACATATATATACGCATATATACTAATTTCGTGTATCTACATAAACTGCTCTGAAGATATATAACTCGAGTTAAGCTTTCACAACAGCATATTCTTTTCCTTGTTTTGATTCTGGGGTATATATTCATTTATATCTGATATATTTATCTGCAGAGTTATGTGATTCTCGGTTGATTAATTGTGTTTAACTCTGTCGAATATATACTCGAGAGTAAAAACAAAGAAAATATATGCTGTTCTCATAGTCTTATATAACATTTTATAACATCAATTTTCAGTATTTACTGGAAGAGTGATTAATCTATGAAATGATATGGCATTTAAGTAATACAGAATCTACCGCGTTGAATCCCCTTCAGGGAATCGTCAGATTAGAATTGTATCACCATCACAGCATTCTACCTTGATGATGCTCTACGAAGACTGTGTACCGATTAAGAATACCTGCATTGTATTTACATATGGGTTTTCTTTATTTTTTTTAGAAAAGTGACGCCAGTTATCAAGGCCTGGAGGCCACTCAAGGACAAGGGTAATCAAATTTACAGTAGTCAATAAGACAATATCCTAGTAATTAGGTAGTAATGAAAATTTGATAAACTGTATTATTTAAGAGGACAACTCACCAATAACTTGTTTACGTTGGACTTGAAGACCATCATATTGTAGTCAGCTTGAAAGCAGGTAATTGGAATAAAGTTTCACAAGAGCGTAGTTATGAGAAAACGCTTTTATATATATATATATATATATATATATATATATATATATATATATATATATATATATATATATTTCAATCATAAGCGTAAGCGTCCCTATATCAATAACTGGTGTCAACGGATTGTCATTTTAAGATAGTCGCACGATTTTAATACCTGTACATTTTAGAAACACTGCATATTAAATCGTTGCAATTTTTTTTATTTGTTAACAAAATAGAAATCTTTAAGGTTTTTATTTGTTTCCTAAAAAGTTTTGCATTTCTTATCGTGGCTATACTCCCCATTACATATCTTAAAATCGCAATCCTAATATTGGTTTACGTCTTTTGAACGCGGTTCGCAACTTTTAAGCACGCCATGTTAACTATTTTGGAAACCAATATATATATATATATATATATATATATATATGTGTGTGTGTGTGTGTGTGTCTGTGTGTGTCTGTGTGTCTGTGTGTATGTGTGTGTGTGTGTGTGGGTGTGGGTGGTGTATATATATATATATATATATATATATATATATATACAGAGAGAGAGAGAGCCATAATAAAAGTATTAATGTATATATACGTAATAAAATTGTGTACTCATCAATATCACTCTATCTATTTTCGTTCTTTATATACATACATACATATATATATATATATATATATATATATATATATATATATATATACATAGGGTGTTCATAAAGTCCGTGTGCACTTTAAAAAAATTATAACTTTATTTGTATTTGCAATAGCTCCAATGATGCCCGTCTTACAGACTTTCTTGGACTTGCAGTAAAGGATTCTTCTATGGAAGCAACGCTTTCGTCACTGACACATGGCCTTCCAGACCGTAATTTATGATGGACAGGGCCTGTCTCTTTAAATTTTTTCATACATTTTACAATGGTGTTCCTATGAGGCGCTTTTTTATTGTATTCAATTCTAAACTTTCTTTGTACAGCAATAGTAGATTTCAATTCAGCCAACCAAAGGACACAGTTCACTTTTTCCTCAATTGAAGCCATGGGATCAAATTGATTCTGAAAAACAAAAGAAAATATTTTTTACTTATTTTTTACTTATCTAAAAAATTGTTACGAATTTTGTGGTGAAAAATTATTCAATAACTATACTTAAAACTAGATACATGAAACTTTATAGCATGTTTTTACACATTATTTCTATCGCAAATATAAATAAAGTTATAAACTTTTTAAAGTGCACACGGACTTTATGGACACCCTGTATATATATATATATATATATATATATATATATATATATATATATATATACATGTACGTATGCATATATATATATATATATATATATATATATATATATATATATATATATATATATATATATATAATTATTTACACTAATAATATTTAATACCTACAGGCATTAGTGTTTCATGCTTTCGGGAATCAGCTCAGGGTGCCACGATTAACACCGGCTGAAAGAGATTTGAACCGGACAACGAAGCCGTTTCTGACCCCATTAGCAAGGACCAAATCCATATATATATCTATATATACCAAATCTATATATATATGGGGGTATGTTTGGGTGGGTGTGGGTGTTATTGCCCCTGAATGTATCATAAGAGATTGTAAATAACATTGGTATCGTAACTGAATTCATGAATTAAATAACTTAATTTTTCATCAGTTTGTTGCATATATTGACGGTGTGAGATTCTAACAGATAATATCCTGTGCTGGGAGTGTTTCAGAGGCATTGATGAATCGCTGATTTTCTTTTCAAATTACAATCTTACACTGTGTAGAAAATAAATTCGGGAGTGCAAAAGGTCACTTGTTTCAATGGTGTATTTCATTTTTCGTAGCACCTAAACAAACGAAAGGTTTTGCCAATACCAATTAAGATGAGAACAATAATCTGAAGAGCCCAATGTTACATATTATCAATTCTCGTGTAACACATTCGGAAATAAACAAGCTTGGTTAACTGGACATTTTCGCATACTCATACAAACTGTCTGAATACTAAATGTTTGTTTTTTTACTAGAAATAAGATGTTCTCTCTCTTCTGATGCTGGACTATGACTCTAAGGTCCGTCTGCAATTCAATGCTAAGGTATTTTTACATATTGTGTGAATCCAACGAGGATTTTTATAAAGCACAATCACATTGGCAGAGCGGTTCTTGTCAGATCACTGAAGTTAGAGACTGGCCAGTATCGGCTCCATGTGGAAACACCACGCACTGTGTTTAGGACGTCGACCCCTCCTTGCAGAAACTGTAAAACTTAACGTATTCATCTCCTTAGGCGGGATGTACATGCGAATAAGGACCGTTTATAAATGTGATATGCTTATAAGATTTCCTCTCTTGGAGAATCTCGATTCAACCCGCTTAGAATAATTCTGCTTCAGAATCATAACGTGCCATTTTTGAGTGAATTGATTTTTACCCATAAAACGCCCGAAGATTTCTCTTACTCGCCACCTACGGAGAGGCAGGTGGATACATACTGACAGTACGTCTGAATTAATTCTTTTCCGTTATTTAACGTGCTCTCTCCCCTCCAGAGTGTATGAAAAAGGTCAGCGGCAATTTGCCGAAAATATTCCTGTCGAAGGAACTCGATTCGGTCTTTGTACACCAATATTTACAGCTCGAGTCGTTCATCAGTTACACATCGTGATCCCATTTTTGTATAATTTGATTTGCATATCGCTGTGAATGCTATTCACTTTTTTTGAAAGTTTTATCCACAATGCCCTATGCGTATCCATTTTTTTTAATTTTTCCCATGATTCTGCTGATTGCCTGTGGTTACCGGGTGCTGACTTCATCTTTACACCCGATTTTATATAAGCAACAACAGGTAAATACACAACTGCTTTTTTTCACCGATGAGATAACACGCATCTTCAGTTAAGTGACGCCTGGCCATTTCGCAAATAAAAGGGGCGTGATTGATACTATTTGCACTACTCCCAAGCATCTGTTCTGCTACACCGTGCTACGATTCATTCGAAATAGCGCTTTATCGATCTCCTTAAGAAGAGCTCTTTATTACTTTCTTATTGTTATTTTTCATTTTAAACTATATTAACCCTCAACATGAAAAAATGGGGCAATTAGGGGGTTGCGTTTCTCTTTATAGGCATAATGATTTTTTAAAAATTATTATTATGAATCCAGTGCCACGTATTGTCGGTGAATCACGACTTCATCTAGAGATTGGCAGATGTAATTTAGGATTTGATTACAATTTGAAAAACACAAAAATGTAAACAACCATACGGCACTTAACATGCGAATAGTAAGAGTAGTAATAGGGTTAAATTAATTTTATGTTCCCATCCCAGAAAATAAAAACACTTTCTAAAAATAAAATAAACTCATGTTGCTTTCAAATCATAAAAACTTCGGGCATTATAAAACTGGGACCCGACAATATCTGTGATTAAATTACAATGGTGTCCAAGTGAAGTTCTAGCAATTTGCGTTCTTTAAATGAAATTGATGTGTAAAACACGGTTGAAATTTAAGATCCTTACCTACGTTGACGCCAAATTTTCTATTCAATGAGCAGTTTGCAATATACCTAGGATGGCCTGGTACAATGTGGCTTAGTGTTTACAGAAAAAAAAAATGTAAATTCGTCAATCGCTTTTTGCTGTGTATCAGTCTCAATTGGAATTTAACAAACAATATTATTTTAAGCAAAAATTCCTGACTCTGAGGAACACGGGCCCAAAATTCTTCATAAATATCAGTCTATTTTTTTGAAGATATAAACAATATATATTACTGTTTGTAGAATTGTACATTATTTTTCATTTATTGTAAAATTGTATCTAAGAACAAATATATTTTTAATAATAAAATTCATAAAAAAATAGATCGTCAAATAAATGCATTTTTGCCACAAATTACAAAATAGACCAGTAGATATTAAGTTGCTTACTCTTGTTGATATTCTCTGTAAGAAAATAAAATTCTATTCTGTGATCCAATTCATTGTCAGTCAGATATATTACCACTTATCAAGGCCCATAGGCCACTCGAGGATAAGAGATCACCAAGAACTGCGAGATCTGAACTGATCAGCTTGTCTATCTCCCTGCTATCCTGGCAACGTGTAATATTCTTAATCTAATTTGGGCATCCATGGGATAAACTTCGCTACAAATCTCCCGCATCTTCAGTTCTTCGCGAATAAGTGTGTGTATAGTTCCCACACTGATATCAAACTGGGTACTTGTTGTATCTGAAGATATACGACGGTGCTTCTCAATAGAATTCATTATTTTGCCAATCAACTCTGGTGTTCAAAATTCCTTATTCACTTAACGCCCCTCATCATCCATCAATGACTCCCGGTCTTTTTCGCATCTCTATGCGATTCAAAAACTCATACTCGATTGATGCAAGATGGTTCAAAAGCAGTCCGAAACATTCCATACATTTATGTAGTATTTTTCTAATAAAGAACATAAATAATTTTATTGTATATCCTTCTTCTAAAGTATTCTCACCTCTAGATTGCATTTTTCAAGCTTCAGTAGGGCGTATTCCCATTCCTCCTGTTGTGATTAATTTGAACCTAAAAATACAAAAATTGGACCAGTCATCTTACAAGATCTCTAGAAAGAACATATTAAAATTTCAAAAGTCTATGGCAATTTTAAATGTCTTTATATAAAAATCTGGAAACTTATTTAAGACAGCTCGTGTATAATTCATGTTCCCTGTCATTTGGCCTAAATAGGGATTAAAATGACTGCCGGCGCGTTCCACCTATGATATTTTAATTTATATTTTAAAAAAGAAACATACTGTATTAATGTGAATTTTATGATGATGTAGTACACTATATCTTTATATATATATATATATATATATATATATATATATATATACACGTGCATACATATATATATATATATATATATATATATATATATATATATATATATATATATATATATTGGTCGTGGAATATCGTTCACTAGCAAAATATCTAGTTTATTTGCATATTCTTTTAAACATTCATTTTAGTTAAATCCCTATTAATTTATTTTTTCGGTTTCCGTATAGGATTATAATCTTTAGTAAACTATTTCGTGTAATTAAATTAATGGACATTTTTGACATGATTTATACTCTCGTAATATTTGCTTAAAAACTTCATGGTAAACATAGAATTCTTTCCATATATATTTATGTATACGTGTATATTTTTGTTAAAAAAATCTGCCTACCAAAATCCTAATAGAGTTTTTGGCCAAGACCTGGATCTTTATGCGAAACTTTAAATCTGGTTTTAGTCTAGAAAAATCAAAACTAAAGTGGAGAAATTAAAATATATATATATATATATATATATATATATATATATATATATATATATATATATATATATATATGTGTGTGTGTGTGTGTGTGCAAGGTTAAGGTCGAACCACGGAATGATTAACGACAGAGGGAAAATAAACCGTAAGCTAAACATTAGGGTTTCCATTATCGATTATATTAATCACTGAGTCAAGAAGACATGCTTGCTGCAAGACAAAAAATAAAATATGAACCTATAGCAACTACGTTATGCATACACAGTCGTAATGCCGTGGTTCGCGCTTAACCTTGCATATATATATATATATATATATATATATATATATATATATATATATATATATATATATATAATTATTTTTATACTATAATAATTAAATACCTACAGACACTAATATATATATTTCTACACTGGAGTTTTGATTTTTCTAGACTAAATCCAAATCTAAAGTTTCGCATAAAGTTTCAGGCCTTGACCAAAACCTTTATTTGGATTTTTTTACAAAAATATACACGTATACATAAATATATATGGGAAGAATTGTTGTATGTTTACTATGAAGTTTTTACGAAATTTTACGAAAGTATAAATTATGTAGAATATGTGCACTAATTTAATTACACGAAATAGTTAATTAAAGATGATAATCCCATACGGAAACCGAAAAACAAACTAATAGGGAATAAATTAGTAATTGCTTCGGCTTAAAGACTCTAGCTAACTCAATACTCAACACTACTTTCAACGCAGATTAATCGTAAGTGACAGCCAAATCAGGTATGTCGGCTCTAGCTTACATTTTAGACCAGCTTTAGACTATCTACAACTTATGTGGCAGAAAAGGTGAGAATTTATAATTGTTACACTTCTGTCTAATATTTTTTGCTAATCCAGCATGCATTTCTTGTGATAATGTAAGAAGCTAACAAGAAGAGCATTCAATCACAAGACTTACCTGTCTAACTGTGCAACACATTATGTAAAACTGGCGCATTCTTTATCCTAAGGTTTCCCTTGAGCTTAGCATGATCGATACTTTCCCTAATAAATCTAATGTATATATATATATATATATATATATATATATATATATATATAGAGAGAGAGAGAGAGAGAGAGAGAGAGAGAGAGAGAGAAAGAGAGACGTATATATAAAATTGGCAAATTTGCAGAAAATTACACTGCATGCTAAATAAAATTCATGTGCGTTGGTATTTTACTTATTAAATTGGAAAATCTCATGCTTTCTCTATTGTTCATGTGTTTCTTTTATTTTCTAGTAAAAACGTATTAATGCTGGAGTCCCTCAGGGTTCCATCATGGTCTCAACTCTTTTCCTGATCTACATTAATGATCTTTCAAATCACATTCTTACATAACTGCTAGACATTTATGCTGATGGCACTACCATTTATGGTAGCACATCTAAGACAGTAAACGATCAAGTTCTCTCCGATTCTCTCTCCTCTGATCTTGAGCACGTGGTACAATGGAGTAACCAGCCACTCCTTTGAGTGGTTGGTCACTTTTAATGCATCTAAAACTAAGCTTCTCTCTTTACATCATCAACATACTGATCCACATCTGGCATCAATCCAATCGATCCAGTATATATCTCACTGCTGATACAATTCTCTATCTATGTAACAGCCAAGTACGTCCAAGGATGGAATACTGTTGCAAGATCTGTGCCGGAGCTGCTAGAAAGAACTTGTCCTGAATTGATAGAGATCAAAATAGACTTCGTAGCCTCGTAGGAGATGTCCTTTTCTCTCCCTGCAACCTCTATCTCACAAAAGAGGTGTTGCGAGTCTGTCTCTGATGTATCGTTATTTTCATGGAACGTGTTCGATTGAGCTTCAGTCTATGGTCCCGCCTAGCAAACATTTCACAAGAAACACTCGTTTAGCTGAAAACACTATCAATAATTCCCCCACTTTTTTATCTGTGCCTAAACCTAAACGTAAATTCCATGAACAAAGCTTCTTTCTTGGAACTGCACGCCTATGGAATTATCTTCCGTTTTCCTACTTTCCGGCTGACTACAATACTGTTGTCTTCAAGTCTAACGTAAACAAGTTCTTGATGAGCCGTTCCATATAAGTTAACAAATTTACTGAATTTCCATTACTAATGATTAATATATTGTCCAATTTCTACTGTACACTCTTTAACCCTTGTCCTCGTGTGACCTCCTGGCCTTGATAATGTGGGGATGCCTGTGTAAAAAAAAAGAAAAAAGTCCACATGCACTACAACTGAATATATGAACACGAACCAACGTCTTCAAAATGTGTTATTTCCTATCGTCTCCTCTTGTCGGAGATGTGATGAGACTCTAACGTATTCTGACGAAACAGAATTTTCTTTCTATAAATAAAAAGTGCGGGGCGTCTTAAGCATTAAATAATAGACTTACTGAACCAGAAAACGAAATATAAGACTGCAGATGGTATACCTTCTAGGTCAACCCACGACAAGCCGACTGGTTATTTATTTGCTTTCCCAGGAAAACAAAATGTGACACAAGGTCGTTTTTAATGTGGGAGAAAACCAGCTCCCCTCAAAAGTAACACTCTGGTAGCTAGAAAAAGTAAAATTTCCTTAGTAGAGACAGGTTTCCACCTCCATTGACTGAGGATGATTAGTGTGAGCGCAGCATCTGTGCTGACACCACACTTCAGTGACCAGCCCAGTACAGGTATTTCCTAGGAAGCGCGTGATAAATTTTCACTCCCACATATAAAAAATATACATATGCACAGAGTGTACGCACACACACACACACACATATATATATATATATATATATATATATATATATATATATATATATATATATACAGAGAGAGAGAAAGAGAGAGAGAGAAAGAGATAACGACAGACAGACAGATTATATATACGTATGTTCAGCTTATATGTATATTGCCGGTTGGACAATAAATGTAAACTCCTTGTTAATTATTATATCAATTTTCTAAACATGTAAAACATTGAAAAGTAATTGTTAAACGCTTTATTAATAGTCATTGTTTCTTTGAATTATTTAGTTAGAATTATATTATTTTCAGATTTTAGTAGTTAAAAACAAAAATATTGATACGTCTATTAGATTTTCAAACAGTTAAAAAATCTCCTTCTCGTGGCAAGTTTTGTTGCAACGAATTTGTCTTTAATTGTAGCTGTTTCGAGAGTTACTGTCTCGAAGATTATAACAGTCTAAGAAAAGAATGGTGAATATCTTTCTTTTAATAACAGGACCTGAAAGCTATCTTTTGTAATGATCGTAAAGGTAGAGCACATAGCAACAAAACACAAAATTACACAGCGGTTCACGGTTATACTGATAATCCGTTTACATTAAAACTGTTGTAACAGAGATTCGCAAAACGATAGATTAATTCGGCGGTCCTCCATCAAGAAACACCGTTTTCTAACACAAACATGGAAAAGCATTTTAAAGTGATGTATACACATAAAATATTGGTCATCTCGCAGTGGAATGATTGCGTTTTAAAGAAAAAGATGATACTTTACTCTATTACTAATATTTAGACACCTGCATATTTAAAGAAGAATTCGACATACATTGCCCTGTTCTACTTGTTTTAGAGGAAGGGCAGTCGCTTATTGTGTGATATTTAAAACTCTGGAAATTGTCTTGTTCTATATTTTCATTGCAGGAAATTATCTATATCGAAGATTATTTTAGGATTTAGTGTGACAAAGAGGACCATATGATCTGGTAAGTTTTACATACGGAAATGCAAATTATCAGAACGATATTGCCACGTATGTATATGATATGTATATGTGTATATATGTATTTTGCGCTTATATATATAAATGTGTATACGTGTGTATGTATGTGTATGTATATATGTAACTGTATATATAAGTATGTTTGTATGTGTGTATGTATGTGTATATATGTGTGTGTATGTGTGTATGTATATATATATATATATATATATATATATATATATATATATATATATATATATATATATATATGTTGATTTATGAGGAGTTGGTGTCCACGGGTTTTGGGGTTCCAAATCATACAGCCATATTATTATTATTATTATTATTATTATTATTATTATTATTATTATTATTATTATTGATATTGGTGGTGTCATTAGTATTATCAATATTATAATAATTATTATTATTAGAATTATTAGTGGGATAAATATTATTTTGATATAATAACAGTCATGACGTGTGGTACCCAAGTGCGTACATGGATGTCTGGATTTGAGATTCCACGTATGGATATTACTACGTATGTAGGTATGGATGTAAACATGTCATAACTGTATGTGACCATTATATGCCTGTGTATGTCTGTATGTGTGTGGGTGTATATATGCACGGGTGTAGCAAAGTGTAGGCGTTTATAAGTATATAAATATATTAATATATATATGTACATGTGGGGTTTAGATAATTTTGAGGTTTTATGTTTATTCTTATTTTGTTTGTTTATTTGGTTTTATTTTTTTATTTATTTTTTATTTTTGTTTTATTTACCCTATTTTAATTTTAACTTTATTCTTGCGTAGTTATAGTTATTGCCTAGTTTCAGTACGTGTGTGCGAGTAAAATAATACGAACAGCATATATTCGCTTTTGAATATCTGTATTAACGTGTGCGTGGGTGGATGTGTCTGTGTATGTGTGTGCTGTGTGTGTTGCATGTATGCGTATGGATGGGTGTGGATTGAAAGACACCGGTTAGTACTTAGTGACCATGGGAAATGTTCTTAATTTACAGACTGCAAGACAAAAATACTAAATTCCCAAGTACCTTATGCCATAAAAACCAAAAGATAAGGATAAAGAGATAGGGAAGTGAAAAAGAAGATGTTTATTATCTTCAAAGACCTCACTTGTCCTCTGACCGTTTTATGACTCCCACCCAGATTACATTCTAACTTGACAAACGAAATGGGAAAATGTATTTGGTTGAAATATCAGTTTTCGACGGTAATTCTTGGCCTGAAGACGTGATCCCCCAACGCGGGTGATTACAAAAACATGTATGCACATATGTAGCCATTAATATGTGTATAAATAAATTGTATATATATATATATATATGTATATATATATATATATATATATTAATTTATATATATATATATTTATATATATATTTATATATATATATATATTTATATATATATTTATATATCTATATTTATATACATATATGTATATATATGTTTATATATATATATATATTTATATATATATATATATATATATATATATATATATATATATATATATATACAGGGCGTCGTAATTAAATGCAATACCCCTTCAAACCACCATAAAACCAACATTTTTTTATATAAGAAATAACATTCCAATGCATAAAAATACTTTGAACCAATATAGAAACCTTCTAATTATCGAAAGTGTTCAAATTGTTGGACATCGTGGTCAATGAACAACTGGCAACTCGTACTGATTGAATCGAAAACTAATCAGTTTAATTGGTATGTTGACAAATCATCTTTCAATGGTTGCTGTCAACTCATTTATTGTAGCTCGTTTTGTGGTGGGAACCCTGTGTTTAACATGTCCCCCACGAACCTATCCCCCAAAAAGAAAAAAATCAAGACAGTACCCGAGACTTCCTCTTTATCATTACTGTCTGTTTCGCAGGTGACTATAAAGATATGCTCTTACGTCATGATGATAGTGGGAAAGTGCTCCATCCTGCTGGAAGTGTCATTCATTATTCCTAAACATCGTTTAGGAACGTGGTAAAGCGTATTTATGTAGCAAGTTGAGATAATTTAAAGAGTGTATATATTTTATTGGAGCACGCTGTATGTATGTATGTATGTATGTATGTATGTGTGTGTATATATATATATATATATATATATTAAGTAATGTTATTTATAATTAAAAATTTAAAAATCAAACTTTCATTAAATTAAAAATCCGTTTCATAAGAAGGAACAACAACAAAATCACTTATCTGTACGATCGTTTCGGAAAACAATGCTTTTTGTTGTGGTATACATCAAGTTATGTAGAATAATTATATATAGTTTTTTGGTAAGCAAGGTCTCCTCATCAGCAAATTTTGGAGGGTTTTTATTGAATTTAAAAGACACCATAAATAAACCTAGCATTAAAAGTAAGGCAGATGAATCTGCAAAATTGAAATAAAAGGTCTGGATTTAAAATTTATAAGAAAATTAATATGGGTTAGAGATAGAAATACGTAGAGAAAAATATATTTTTTTGAATTTACATAATAAATTTGCTTTAAAAATATACAGAGATATTTACCTTTAAATTTTTCTTTTTTTTTTAAATTAGGAACTGTGGTTAAAGTAGTCATTTAGATGTTTGCTATAGCTTTTTATCTTATTGAATGATGAATTTCAAAAAGGAGGACGCTCGTGCAATCAATTGCTTCCGTTAGCGTATTTTTGATTTAAAGACGCTACGGTTTATATATAGAGAGAATATTATTATTACATGTTTTATGGGGAGATAATTGTAATGTTTTGTTGGCTTTATTTATTATTTATTTGACGGGTGTAAGGGAGGTAATTAGTCTAACTTAATTTATAAAAAAAATAAAAAAATAATAATAATTGTAATCTATTTTTACTAATAAGTAATGTTTAATGATTTAAGGTGGTTTATATTTATTAAATTTAAACAAACGTTTATGACTACGTGTCATAAATCCTGTCTTGAATTTAATAGTTTGGTTGTACTTTTTATATCTTCATATTTTAACATTTTTAGGGTCTCTTTTGTATATAGTGCACAAAATTTATCTCCTGGTTTATATGATTTGCAAGTCTCAATTATTTGCCATTTTAAGTTGAAAGAAATATTGATGTTTTTTACTTGCCAAATATAGTTGGATAGAGTAGTTTGGTTTGACAGAGAGTTATTTTTAAAATAATGTTTGTGCGTTGAAATTCTATGTTTTATTAGGCCAGATGTGGAACCAAAATATATTACCTCTTGCTTGTTGTGATTGTTTTCCGTTAGGTATATTGTTTGATTATTATATGGTGGGTTGATTAGTAATTGATCGGTAGATTGGTTTAAGTTGGTGTTATAATTTAATCTGGTAGTTGAGTTATGGCTGTTAATAGGTTCATGTACATTTGGAGTTTTTGATACTGTGCAGCTATAGATAACATTTTTAATTTTACATGAGCCTTGTAGGGGGCATTGTTTTTTTCTTCTGCAGTTACAGTCCGATGTATTTTGTATAGTTGTATTTTGTAGTTTATTAATTTTCTTATTATTAGAGCTAATTATTTTCTGATGAAGGTTAGGCATAGTAGAGTAAGAGACTTTAATTGTGTTCTTATTGAAAATTTTATTATATATATGAGGGGCTGTAAAGTTCTTATCTAATATTTTTAAAATTTCTCTGGCTATGTTTGTTTCTAGGTTTTTCGAATATGGGGGGTTGAACCATAAGATCTCCTTGTGTCTATTCTTACGTTTATGGGTTTTGGTTTGCTGTTTATTTGTATTATTATCTAATATTTGTGGTTTGGTTTTATCTTTTTTTGTCTCTTGGTTATTTTTCTTAACTCGTAAACGGGAAGACATTGCCATATTATATGTTATTACGCTCTTAATAGGTTTATTTTCAATGCAGTTTATTTTTCTATCGTTTTCATTTATGAATTTAATTTGTGAATTATATCCAGAGTTTTTAAGGGCCTCATTATAGTATTTTTCATTTTTGGTAAATATGGATTTAGTAGAAGACAGTCTAGAAATTCTTAAAGCGATATTGGGAACTATTGATTTTAATATTGATTTAGGGTGGTTTGATTGATTGTGGACATATAGTAGTGATTGGTTAGGTTTATGATAGGGTTCAAAGGTAGAATTCTCAAGATTTAAGGTTATGTCTAAGAAATTAACAATTTTTTTTTATTAGGGTCGATTTTTATACTAAGTCCATAATTTTTAAATAATTTATGTAGAGCTTTAATTGCTTTTTCATAATTTGTATTAGTAGAATTAGTTATGAAAAGTGCATCATCTCTATATAGCCCTCCTTCAAGTTTGAATTGTTTATGGAGTATACAATGTATTTCATTTAAAAGGAAAAGGCCAACTAGATCAGTGACCTGAGTCGAATTCGTCTATCCCATTAAAATGTTGAAGTGGTTAGGGGTATTTTTCCTGGTCCAATATTTATTATCAAATGTTATTAAAGACTCTCTAGCTATAAGTATTAGTTTAATTTCGTCTTGAGTTATATTAGTTAATTTTCGTGCCATTAATAGAGATTTATTAAGTAGGATAGGTGATATAGATTGGTAATATGATTCAATGCCAAAAGAAAGAAATTTAATGTTATTTTTATTTTGAATGTTAGAAAACCAGTCGATTACTTGGTTGGAAGATTGCCATAGTGGGTATTTTATTATGGATTTAATTTTGGGGATAATTCTATCTAATATGTGTTTACTAACCAGTCCTATATCTGATTTCGAGAGGCAAATGAGTCTAATAGTAGGGTTAATATTAAAGCTGTGTTTGTGGTCTTTTAAAGTAAATCTCGGGGTACCTGGTACCGTTATTTCTGTGTATTTATCTATTTTAAGTTTAGTTAAAATGTTTTTTGCATCATCATTTATTTTATTTAGTGCTGATTTATTTGTAGTTTAATAATTTTTATTAAGTTCTTTATATATTATGTTTTTATATTGTATATAGTCCATTGTGTAGAAATTTCCAGTTTTATCTGCCGGTACTATGAGTTTATTTTGGTGGCTTATAGAAATAGATTTTGAAAATGTATTTATTTTTTTAAGTGTTGGAGTGATATATTTTTTATTTTTCTTAAATTTAATATTTTTTATAAGGTTGATTAAGTCATTTTCAAAATTTTCAGTGTTTTTGTTTCTTTTAGGGTTTTTTGTATGTTTTTAGTCTGTAGTATTTCGCTGTTTTTCTTTCTTCATTGTCTTGTCTTAGGAAGGTTTCTTTTATTTCTCCAGGTTGGTGGTATATTGTTCTGTGGTTTCATTTTGGTGATTATCAAAATGGTAGGCCTTCCATCTCAAGTTCCTTATAAATATATTTATACTTGTAATTAAGCTGGTTATAAAGGTGTCTTTAGGGGGTATGGGGATGCATTTGGTTGATAATTGCAAGTCCTTCTTATGAAACATATCTACAATTACGTATATAAACTCGACCTGTTATAGGGAGCTAATAATTTAAAGGAGATTAGAACAATAGTCTAAAGAGCTCAGTGTATTTGAATGTAACAGTGAAATTACTAGTTTAATCAAAATGCAGGAAATAGAAAGTGCTCGTTGTAATTTAGATATATAATAAGCTCGATAGTTAAATGTCCTAGAGCTAATTCAATATTAAGTAATGTGATTTATAATTTAAAATTTAAAAATCAAATTTTAATTAAATTAAAAATCCGTTTCATCAGAAGGAACAACAACAAAATAAATTATCTGTACGATCGTTTCGGAAAACAATGCTTTTTATTGTGGTATACATCAAGTTATGTAGAATAATTATATATAGTTTTTTGGTAAGCAAGGCCTCCTCATCAGCAAATTTTGGAGGGTTTTTATTGAATTTAAAAGACACCATGAATAAACCTAGCATTTAAAGTAAGGCAGATGAATCTGAAAAATTGAAATAAAAGGTCTGGATTGAAAATTTTCGGATTCATCTGCCTTACTTTTAATGCAAGGTTTATTTATGGTGTCTTTTAAATTCAATAAAAACCCTCCAAAATTTGCTGACGAGGAGACCTTGCTTACCAAAAAACTACATATAATTATTCTACATAACTTGATGTATACCACAATAAAAAGCATTGTTTTCCGAAACGATCGTACAGATAATTGATTTTGTTGTTGTTCCTTCTTATGAAACGGATTTTTAATTTAATTAAAATTTGATTTTTAAATTTTAAATTATAAATCACATTACTTAATATTGAATTAGCTCTAGGGCATTTAACTATCGAGCTTATTATATATCTAAATTACAGCGAGCACTTTCTATTTCCTGTATTTTAATTAAACTAGTAATTTCACTGCTACATTAAAATACACTCAGCTCTTTAGACTATTGTTCTAATCTCCTTTAAATTATATATATATATATATATATATATATATATATATATATATATTTATATATATGTATATATATATATATATATATATATATATAGTAAGTTATAAAATATATATGGCGATTAAGCTACACTAAATATTCCGCGTTTCATCCACTCTAGGACTCTTCACGCTTATGACGTCAGAGCGCATAAGCCTGAAGATCCTAGAGTGGATGAAACGCGGAATATTCAGTGTAGCTTAATCGCAATATATATTTTATAACTTACTTACTAGCACTGCCTACGTATTGAACACTTTTGAAGTAAATTCTTAAAGTTTACGCATGAATTTATATTTTCGTATATTAATTTTATCGTATATTAATTTTATGTGAGTAAATTAAGTATATATATATATATATATATATATATATATATATATATTTGTGTGTGCATTGTAATTGCAGTGGTTACATCTTGTTTCTCTATTACTAGATCTCTTCTGTTACAGTTCTAAGGGACTTATCTCGGCAATGATTTGATGGGCACACGCTTCCGAAGTGAACTTTATATTCCCATACTCATGCAAACAGACTCGCATAAAAATGGTATTTATTTATGCATATTTGGTTTTATCTTTTCGTTGATAATCAGAGAGAAGCTATTATATAAAATAATTCCATTAGATAAGAGAAAAATATCCGCAAGCAAAGAATAAAATGCGAATTTTTATTCATCTCTTCCGATGCGTATTATCGGGCACCGTAAAAGAATACAAACCTAGGTGTACACCGGGCGAAAAAATACACAACAGTAAACGTTGCATTAATTATGTATATATAGCAGATCTCGTTTAATGACTTTAATATCAGATACTCGATATGTAACAATAACAAAACAATCTATATGTGCTGTCTGAATCTATTGCATGATTACAATAAATTTTTATGTGCAAAAATGAAACGGGTTCTCATTAATATATTTTCTTTATTATGTGTTTGCTGATTGACATTATTTTAAACATAAAATGCATTAAGTGCACCACTATTTCGACACATATAAAACACTCTCCATTGTTAAGGAATCGCGAATTTTGTCTTCACTTATAGTCACATGCAAATCCATGAAATCAACACCAAAGAATTATAAAACAGTGAATAAGTTTGGTTTGATAGAGAGTTATTTTTAAAAGAATGTTTTTTAAAAATAACTCTCTATCAACCCAAACTACTCCATCCAACTATATTTGGCAACTAAAAAATAGCAATATTTCTTTCAACTTAAAATGGCAAATAATTGAGACTTGCAAATCATATAAACCAGGAGATGAATTTTGTGCACTATGTACAAAAGATACCCTAAAAATTTTAAAATATGAAGATATAAAAAGTACAACCAAACTATTAAATTCAAGACACGAGCTTCTGACATGTAATCATAAACGTTGGTTTAAATTTAATAAATATAAACCACCTTAAATCATTAAAAATTACTCATTAGTAAAATTAGATTACAATTATTATTTTTTAATACATTAAGTTAAGCCAATTACCTCCCTTAGACCCGTAAAACAAATAATAAATAAAGTCAATAACACATGACAATTATCTCCCCTTAAAAACTTGTAAAATAAATATTCTCTCAATATATAAACTGTAGCGTCTTTAAATCAAAAATACGCTAAAGGAAACAATTTATTGCACGAGCGTCGCCCTTTTAAAATACATCATTCAATAAAATAAAAAGCTATGGCAAACATCTAAATGACTACTTTAAACACAGTTCCTGATTTCAAAAAAAGAAAAACTAAAAGGTAACTATCTCTATATATTTTTAAATCAAATTTATTATGTAAATTCAAAAATATATATTTTTCTACTCATTTCTATCTCTAACCCATATTAATGTTCTTATAAATTTTAAATCCAAACCTTTTATTTCAATTTTTTCAGATTCAGCTGCCTTACTTTTAATGCTAGGTTTATTTATGGTGTATTTTAAATTCAATAAAAATCCTCCTAAATTTGCTGATGAGGAGACCGTGCTTACCAAAAAAACTATATATAATTGTTCTACATAACTTAATGTATACCACAATAAAAAGCACGGATTTCCGAAACGATCGTACAGATAATTGATTTTGTTGTTGTTCCTTCTTATGAAACTGATTTTTAATTTAATTAAAATTTGATTTTTAAATTAAAATTTTTTTTTTTTAATTTTTAAATTATAAATCACATTACTTACTATATATATATATATATATATATATATATATATATATATATATATATATATATATATATATATAAAGCTGAATGTGCGTGTGTGTGTGTGTGTCTGGTCACGAATAGACTCCTATATGGTTGACTATTAAAAAAAAAAACTGATTACATATAATGATAGAAGGTGTATCGAGAAACAGGAATGGGTATGTTTGATCCTGCAGAACGGTGGTTCATTGAAATTGTGGGGTCTGCGTTCGAGCCTGGTCCACAGAGTATGGAAATAAAAAATTTAAAAATTTAAAAAAGCGTTTACAAGTGGTTTTGATATAGATGTACATAAGAATACTTTGATAAGTATGCTTTAACTTAAATAGGGATGGTATAATAAAATTGTGGGATCTGCGTTTGCGCCTGGTCTCCATAGAATGGACATCGGCACAAACTTTAATAAAGACGTTTTATATCTATCTGCGTAAGTATACTTTAATAATTATGTTTCAGTGTGAAGAAATATGGCATAATAAAATTATCGCGTGTTCGTTCGCGCCTGACCTCAATAGAATGGAAATATGTCACAAAGTTTTGCAGGGTTATTTAATATAGCTCCACAGAATATTGTGATAAGTGTTTCAGTGTGAACAGGTATGGTATAATAATTTATGGGGTTTATATATTTTATTTTTACTTTCATCATATTTTGCTTTGCTTGTGATACCCCCAAATTCGAATCTATCTCTTTACAACCCTTCCTTTTCATAACCTATCACGCTTTAATAAATCAGAGTCCATTTTCTGTAGGCTGTTTTTGAACCCAGTCAACGACGGCTACTTTTGCTAGCATATATATATATATATATATATATATATATATATATATATATATATATATATATATATATATATATTAATAATTCCGTATCTATTTTATATCAAGTAAATTACGGCAATATAACGTCATCTTCAGTCATATACAGTTTTTGTTCTTTCTTTTATATCTTTTGTTTCCCCACCGCATTGTGTTACTAGAAAAGTATGCAGTATGATGTTCAACAGCTTAGTTGTTGTTACAAATGTTCTCATTCAAATTATCATTGAAGCTTGAGTGAAATTAATACATCATAATTCTAAGCTCCAGAATATAATACAACACAGAGTTGTATGTTTGTAGTAATTATTTATGTATTTAATATTAACTCAGTTTTAACGATATAGAATAATGTTTAGGGATAGAAAATTAACGTGATGCATTATCTGTTTTCAGTTTCCTTTTACGTAGCATGCTGTTACTAGAGATAAAAGCTCGTATGATGCTCAAAGAGAAGTCACCGGTTGCTCGCGTGTAAAATTTAGAGAATCTTCCTCAGTGTAAACTTTGTGTTAATTTGAATTATTTTTTAGTAATTAAAGTAACTACAACAGCGACCTTTTGAAGCGAAATGGATAACAAAAGCTTTAGAACATAAAAATGAGAGACATAGAAATAAATAGACTATTTATCCAGAATAAATATGAATAAAAGAGCGCACAGACGAAAAGTAAACTCGATAGGATAACTGAATCGTTAATGATAATCGCACAAACCAACGCGACATACGGGTGATCTACTCCTTTCATAGGTGACAATTTTACAGAACTTTTACTTACTTGATCTAACTTGTTTTTACACAGCGGGCTTTAAGTTGAGCTAACTTCCGAAAAGACCGGTAACGCCTAATAATGCATATTAAACATAGACGTTGATATATCCGACTCTTAGTAATAAGGGTTTGGAGAACCAGAACAATATCCGTGCCGTTTGTAAAGATGTATTGGCACCCAAACCTGGAACCCGTCTGATACAAAAAACAATAAAAAATAAAGGCAAGTGTAGAGGATATCAAGTTCCGAGGCGGCAGCATTACCGGAGATTTTATGTCCTATGGCAGTGACGTTATCCCGTTCATGAACGGTTGTTTTCAGTCAAAAAGAGGACGAAAAGACAGAAATACGACGCTGCTTAGGAAAGAAGAAGCTAGTTTTGGAAGAAAGGAGTACACTGAAGTGCAACGCGGTGCGTTAAGAAAAGTGTCAGCTTTTTTTTTCTTTTCCTTTCTCTGTTTTAAGAATAATCCAACGTTGCATCCTGGGCGAAACATGAACATTATTCTAACGTTACGAGAATTTATGTGAAAAAGTAGAAATTAAATCCCAGAAAAATATAGCTCGGTTACTTAAGGAAAACTCTGTCTTTCGCTCTACATAGAACAAATGAAAATGGTACATTAAATGTTTATGAGACTTTCTGAAAATCTCTATAATTATTCTTATGGAAGAACAGTTGGTATAAAAGCGAAATACAAGTCTGTAGATTTTAAGAAGGCAGAAACGGTAAAACACATCATAACTGAATGTCGATCAATAGAACAAATGAAATATAATTAGATATGACTGCCACAAGAAGAATATAAACTGGCGACTGTGCAGAGAACATACGTTGATTAATGATTAGGGCTATGATAAGAGAATAATCGTTTCTTTCTATTTACTCTCGAGTATATATCAGTTAATATTGTATATGTTTTTTTAGAAAGATTGGTGTGGTTATCGATTGATTAACTGTGTCTTACTGTGTCGGATATATACTTGGGAGTCAAAACAAAGATAAGGATATTCTCTTGCACGGCTCTATTGATGATATATAATGTGAAACGATCTCATAAATGAATATGAAAGATTCAAGAAATTAGGACGAGGAGGAAGTACACCCCCGCTGAGAGAATAGTGAGTACTAAAATAATATAGCTGCTTATATTTAAAGATTTCAGAGAAAGCTACTCGGCGTTGCCAACTAGAATTCAATAATGAGCAATTGTCGCGAGAACGTAGCATTGTGATAGTGAGGGCAAAGTGATGTGCATCGAAAATATTTTGAAATTTGTTGACATCAAAACTCAATAACACTTCATTTGTTAAGAACTAACAAGTCCAAATAACATAATATATAAGTTCCGAAATTTTCTGAAAATTATACAGTGCTTTCCATACCAAGGTGGATTATCTACTGTTAAAATATTATGTCAGAATTATATTATCGACGAGTAAGGAAGGGGGCGAAAAGCGTTTTAAATCTTGAAGCTTAATGGCGACGTTGCTGACAAGCGATCTTCCTGTAACTGTAACAAGCCGGTAACGTAGACGAATAAAACACACGTGTCTTATGTCAGAAAGTCTGAAGAATACTGCTGACTTCTCGTTCCGCGAGATTTGACGAGGCTTGAGAGCACCAAGATAATATGACAGATTAGGACACTCGATTACGGATAATAGAAAATGGTCTAGCGTCGTCCTTAGGTAGGACAGTTATTTTGCTTTCTTTACGACCCACTTTTGGTAAGTACAACACTTTTAAGTTATCAAAATTTCCCTTAAGAAGATAAACATATGATAAGTCTATACGCTAAAGCAAAAGTGATATATCTTCTTAAGTAAAATAATTGGCATTTCCACTTTCAACTATGCCCTGATTTAGAAAAATCATATATATAATATAATTTACTTTATTTAGTAATTTTATGTTTGATTTTTAAATAATTATCCTGCATATTTCTATCAGAATCAAAACGTCGACAATGAAACATTCTACAAATCAATGAAACGAATGTGAACGTATCTAATTCATTTAGTCAAATTTAATTCAATTTTGGAACAATTAATTTTAAAATGCATGAACTCGAAATTATTTATCTTAGCAAAACCAACTTAATTATTATTACTTATATGATGATCTCATTTTTTTCTTGTAAGGAATTTATGTAATGTGAGAACGGACATGAAATACCCTTTATTGCTATAGCCTTTAATACTCTTCTAGATTTAAGTGTATTTACGTTTTCTGCATCGAATCTGAATGTCTCCACATCATATATTGAAACAATAAATTAAAATATATTTAGCAATACGTTTTTATATGTATAACACGTATTCTTAATTTATTATAAAATGTTACTCACATTAAAGTCTTAGAAAATAGCCAGTGTAACTCATCTTAACAACTAGCATAAAATAATTTTCATGTAGTTTCTTATTTCTGTCGAACTAGTCGTTTGCACTAGTCTTTTTTTTTAGGAATCTACCGTTAGTGCATGCATAAAGTAAAATAGCGCTTTTCCTTACTACTTGATGGTTTATCTACGACTTAAGTATATATATATATATATATATATATATATATATATATATATATATATATGTATGTGTGTATGTATGAATGTATGTATATTAAGTTTAATGCCTAGCGTTATGTGTTACTGAATAAAGGAAAACGCATCAGCTGTGGAAATTATCACTAAGCATATCCATCCATGCCGAATATTAGAGGATTATTTTTTTATATATTTCTACTGAAACGAAATACTATCCTGTGATTTCGAGCAGATTTTTACGCGCAGCAAGATATTTACTCACATTTAAATGTCTGCATGACAACTACGGTCGGAGAAATATGGCGCAGATAGGAACTGCTAAATGCATACAATCAGATATAAAGCAGCTATGAAAAGAGAAACTTATCTGGCATCTAGAATGGTCTGCATATAAAAGACACAATTTTGCCATTAGTGGAAAGTGTAGTTTTCACTGGGGATGATTTCATGGAAGTACTTGCAAAACAATCCCATCAAAAAGCATAGCAATCTAACATAATTTAAAAATCCACAGGGAGTACAATGCCTATAATATTATGAAATCCTGTGTTGTAGTCTTTGCAAATGGCATGGGTGCAGTTTGGGCATAAAACCAAATATGGCAACTAGACTCCATGTGCATACGTATGATGGGTTATAAATTCAGTAGATTTCTTTAAAGATAAAGTAGTTAATTATCGGTCGAGTTTATAATTTTGATAAGGCATTATGAGGCATATCAGAAAAAAATTGAAAGATTTAATTAACTCAATGAATTAAGAGATGTGATGTTTGCTAAAAAATAGGTAAATTTCTTGTTCGAATTCACAAATTTCACCTGATTAACTTGTTTATTGGTTATTCGACTATTCGACTAAGAGAAAAGATGGGTATGTGTTCTGATACGACACATTCTCTCTTCTATCGTTTTAGTATTACTTTTGTGCCATTCAAGAGTATCGCTTTTTAGGTTACCTGATTTATCTACCGTAATAAAATGCTTTTCGCTTTGTTGTTGAAAAAATATAAATAAAAGAATAAAACGGTTCTCGTGGATTTTGCTACCGGGATATTTTTAAGTATCTTTTTTCTCAGGTTAAATTAATGCTTCACTATATCTTTATTATATAAAATTATTAGGTATAAGCACAAAATAGTTACAAAACACCCTCCTCTCCATGTTAAGAATGACTTTTAAAATAATAACGTTATATTTCGGCACAGTAACAAAGGTGCATAAGTACCAAAGTACAAGTATGGAGGAGGAGGAGGAGGAGGAGGAGAAGCATTAGTAATACTGTTACTTTTTCTATGTTCGTTCTAATAAGTAGGTTCGTTAGTAATTCGGCCATTTTAGAAAACGTTATATATTAACCCGATTCAATACCAAAGTTTCAAAAAGGAGAGACTAGATTCATGGGGAAATGTTATAAATTATACTAAAGTAACATTTTGTTTTTCCCAACCTACTTAAGATAATATATGGCTGTAAAACTATGTGTAACTATAAGATTTTCTAGTTGAAACGCATATCATATTTTCATTGAATGGCTAATTACATATTAGATTAATACCATGAATCTTTACAATTTATTTTAATTATGTTATTCTCATATATTTTACAAATCAACATTTTTTTTTCTAATTTGATATACTTAAAATAAAGTTTTATAAGAACATACATATAGACACTTTTTTATGATTACACTTTCCCCCCAAACAAGGCACATTGCAACTTTGGTGATGGGGGCTACTATCAGGAGCAAAAGCTACTGGGGTACTATGTAGGGAGTTTGGCAGAAAGATGTCGATTCATGTTACACTTGAACTTCTGCATGTCAGTACAGGTGAAGAAGCAGGTACCCGGAAGGGAATTCCAAAGTCTAGCGGTTCTGGGGAAGAAACTACTGGATCAGAAAGCTCTTTTACATCTAGGGATCTCTATTGTGTGGGGATGGGATTTAGCTGTCTGTCGGGTTTTTCGAGGGTGTTTACGTCGTGTGGGTACAATTGCTTGCAGTTCGTCAGAGCATTCACTATTAAAGTACTTGTAGAACAGGCAGAGGGACGCAATATTTCGTCGATGGGACAGAGGCTGAAGTTTAGATGACAGTTTAGGACCTCTGAGATTGGCGACTCTTTTGAACCTTGTCTAGGAGCGACAGACTAGTAGCAGATGCGCCAGCCCAAATATGGCAACACTACTCCATACAAAACTGACAAAACTAATAGTAAAAAAAAAACTGTTTTTCTTTGAACAGTTATAATAGATAAACACTTTCACCGAACAAATATTTAGTAATAAGCTAATACAGCAACATACTTGAATATCAATATCAATCATACTTATCCCGCAAATGGATCTGCGCAGATTTAGTTTCCGGCAGAATCTCTTTTTAGTAAATAATGCCTTACTATGTTCTTCATGTAAAGGATAACTTCTCACAAACACAACAAGCTGCTGAGAAACGAAAACAACACATACGATACAGTCGCCAGCACCAATATTAAATCAATAGAAATAATAACGAATAAATATTTTTTAAAAGGTACTACTACTACTACTATTATTGATACTAAAATTTATACCGCTACTACTAGTAACATAACGTGATCATCACACTTTAACTCTATCGTAACATTTCAACCACTCGGACCCACACGTTGTTTGGTACCGTCGAAAAGTAACATAAAAAAGTGAAGTGTGCATGGCCTCCCATGAGTGCATAGTGAACGCGGCATAAAAATAGCTAAGTTCAGCATTGCACCCCCTCCATTTCGCCCCGAAAGTCTCCAGGGGACGTGAAATCCTGGTGAAAATGGACAAACGGTGCAGTTTTAGGCCTTCAGATATGTAAATTTGAGTTCTGCACCATCCAAAAAAAAAAGAAGAAATGACGAAGTCCATCATTTGCCCCATTCCCCCATTATGCCCCAAAAGAACTCAAGGCCTCAACATATTTAAATTTGAGTTCAACACCATGCACAACTGCTAAATAGACATGCACAGAAAATTTTGGACAAATATGGTAAAATAGTCCCAAAAATGTAGTGTTTTATTAGCCCTAAAAGAGTCATTGGGCAGACGTAAGAGTTATCGCGAATATGGACTAACCAAAATATATAGAAATCAGTTAGTTATTATTTTTCAGAAAGTTTTGTAAAAATCCAAGGCATCATTTTCTTATTAAACATAAAAGTGTCAATTTTAGCCATTTTAACCTGAAAAACCCTTAGGAGGGCAACTGAATTTTTCCCTGAAAATCTGTTGTTACATTTTTACTCATATCATTTTTAATGGTTGTGCAAAAGTACAAAAAAATTCAAGGTGTAGTTCTTAAGAAAACTGCGGACAGACGAACGGACAAAGGTCAATTTATAGGTCCACCGTCCTGTCGCCGGTAGAGGGAACTAATGCAAATAAGAAAAATCTGAATCATTTTTTTTAAGTACAAATAGAACGCAGGTATTCGACGTTCTGCCAAAATAACGCATTTCCTTATCTTCTAAATGTCTTTTCGAACACACATGTGTTTTACGACGCTCTCCATATTACATGTGCTTTTCAAAAATGTCTCTCTCCCCCATTTTACGTCGACCATAGTCAGTGTTTTTTCGTACTTGGATTCACGCGTCCATTTTCCCCAGCACGAAATTTGCGTCTTTTTTTTTTTTTTTTTTTTTTTTTTTTTTTGCTCGAGCAGCTGCTGTCCTTCTTTTCTGGGGGTTTATCCTCCTACTCGTGACGTCAGCACGGGAACTTTTGCTTAATTTGTATATGTACGAAAAATGCTGCTATTATAATAACTTCACTAGCAAGAAGCCCCAGGCTGCTGCTGATTAGCTTACACGCGCAATACGAGTTATGTAGTACTACTACTCCTAATATTACTACCACTACTACTGCTACTACTACCACTACTACTACTACTACAGTAAAACACACATGCATTGTTTACCCAACAGGTTATTTTTAATATTTCAACACGGTAAACATGAGAGGCATGCACACGCGCGTTTTATAGTATAATGACAGAACAGTTTTCAGTAGATGACCTTAGTTACTGAGGTTGATCTGTAGCAGATGCGCCTGAGAACCACTTCTTAAGTGATGCTTTTTGTGTTCTTTTACTGAATTTTTGATATTTTTATGTAACATATTTATAATTGTTATAGTTACGAGTCGTGCTTAATTCTATAGCTGTTCCGTAATAGTTCGAGCGATGATTATTATAATTTAGGTGCTGTTCATTCATCATACCGATCATTATCATAATGAATGCAATCAAACTCCACAACATAACACACACACACACACACACACACATATATATATACATATATATATATATATACATATATATAACAAAATACGTATTGCATACATTTGAAGCCAAAACAACGCATTATTACAAAATAAACGGACATTTATTTTGTTTGAATTGGCAAATAGAACACAGAATCCTGAACAGAAGCGAGTGCTCTATCCCAACTATCATCAATGGACCTGGGGTAATCTTGTCAGCATCAGACAAAGCCAAACTCTTTGTCAAGAACTTTGCAGCTAATGCTAACTTTTGCGACCAAGGCTGCCAACCTCCAATATTTCCTCCTGTATCAGAAAACATGCTATGTTATATACAAATATCTGTACGTGATGTTGCCAAGCTAATCAGAAACCTTGATTCCAGTAAAGCAACTGGCCCTGACGATATTCCAATTATAGTACTCAAAAGACTTCAACCAAAACTTGCGCCCATCCTTACAAAACTGTTTAAAGGTTGTCTTAAGGAGAATTGCTTCCCGTCACCCCGGAAAATCTCATCAGTATACCCCGTATTTAAGAATTCAGGTGATCGCTCATCTCCCTCACAGTACACGCCATTAAGTCTCCTGTGCGTCATGAGTAAGTTGCTGGAATCTGTGTTAAATAGAGAAGTAATCAACCATCTTAGCAAAAATAATATTCTTAGTGACACGCAATATGGTGTCCATTATGCTAGATCTACAGCAGATGTGCTTATCTCATAGGATTAGCGAATATCTCGAGGGAGGCTACATTTCTAGGACAATTACTCTTGATATATCAAAGGCTTTTGATAGAGTATGTTATAAAGGTTTATTTTACAGGATCTCCAGCTACGGTATAGCTGGAAATGTCTTCTCAATTATTAAATCATTTCTCTCTGATAAGTTTATAAGAGTAGTGGGTGATGGGCATAAATCAGAAGCTCTTAGTATTAATGCATGAGTCCCTCATGGGTCCACTCTGGGCAGAACTCTCTTCCAGATCTATATTAATTATCTTCCAAATCACATCCTTACATCATTCGTAGACATCTATTCTGATGACCCTAATATCTATGGTAGCACAAGGATGACCGTAAACAACCAAGTTCTCACTGATTCTCTCTCCTCTGATCTTGAGCAAATGGTACAATGGGGAAAGAGGTGGCTTGTTACTTTTAATGCATCTAAAACCAAGCTTTTATCTTTACATAATCAACGCTCTGATCCCCATCTGGCATCAATTGAAATGAATGGCTATCGTCTTGGGAAGGCTCATGTTTTACAAGCTTCTGGGCTTGACCTTTACTCCTGATCTTAAATGGAACACATACATTACATCTTTTGCCAAAGCCGCTGGAAAAATGGTGGGATCATTCTATCGATCCAGTAGATAGCTCACTGCTGATGCAATTATCTATTTATATAAGAGCCAGGTACGTCTATGGATGAAGTACTGTTGACACATCTTGGCAGGAGCTGTTAGAAAGGACTTATCCTGCTTGATAGAGTTCAAAAGAGACTTAGTAGCCTTGTGGGGGATGTCCTTTTCTCTTCCCTGCAACCTCTATCTCACAGAAGAGATGTTGCGAGTTTGTCTCTGATGTATCGTTATTTTCATTTTTTGAGCTCCATTCTATGGTCCCTCCTCGCCAAACTTTGACAATAATTACCCGTCTAGCAGAAAACACTATAACTAGTTTCCCCCACTCTTTATCTGTGTCTAAACCTAATCGTAGATTCCATGAGCAAAGCTTCTGTCTTAGAACTGCATGCCTATGGAACGGTTTTCCGTTTTTCTGCTTTCTTACTTACTAAAATATTGTTGTCTTCAAGTCTAACGTAAACAAGTTTTTGATGAGCCGTTCCATATAAGTAAACAAATTTACCGAATCTCCATTACTAACGGTTACTATATTGTCCAATTTCTACTATACACTCTTTAACCCTTATTCTCGAGTGACCTCTTGATCTTGATAAGTAGTGATGCCTATGTGAAAAAATATATATATAAATTTCAAACAAAATAAATACACACACACACACACACACACACACATACATATGTATATATATATATTGTTTACATGTAAATAAAAGCATTGTAAAATACATACCACACGTTCTGATTAATCTCTGATTGAATGTCGTATTATTGTTATATGTTGCTTAAAAGCCTTCTTCTGTAGAAGTAGATGGTTTTTATATTCGAGGAACATTCGAAACTGTTATTTTCCATGTAAGTTCACTTCTCAAAGATCAGCTACTCCATATCTATGACGTAGAATTCCGGCATGTGCGCCTTTACAGACTGTAAATTTGATACATCAAATGGAATCTGCATCCGACTAACACATCGTAATTCTCCATTAATCAACAGTTTCTCACTGACTGTCAGTTACGTTAAAAATCCATCGCTTCCTAGGCGGCACCTCGCTAGCTATTTTCTGGTTATGTCGGTTGGAATATTTCGTTGATGTTTATACATTTTACGAGCCGCTGCCTCGTTTTTTAAGCTTTTTTAAAATATAAACATGTCTTCATATTTTCGATTATCCAGTGCTAATACTGCATGGTTGGAAACCTCACCAAGCGCTGTAAGTACGTGTCCAATACTGGGCCTAAACCCTCCTAAAATAGTGAAATTTTAAACGAAAAGATACTAATAAATGCCTGTTAAATATCTATTCTGTTTTAATGTTAGGCACCTTTTATGTAAACGACGTACCGTTTGTCATGATTCAAAGGCCAATTCTAGCTTAAAATTAATTAGATTCTCATTTGCCCATAAATAATACAAGATGTGTATTGAACATGATAAATAAAATGAGCAGAATTTGATTTTTTAAGTAAAAAGATCTTTTGCAGATGACTGCATTTCCACGACCTATACATAACAAAGTTGTATTTTCTTTTGAATAAATAGAGAAAAGGGGTTTTATATGAATATCAACACACAAAGAAAACAATTAGTAGCAGTCTATCTATCTATCTATCTATCTATCTATCTATCTATCTATATATATATATATATATATATATATATATATATATATATATATATATATTATTGGCTCACATGGAGCTTTCACACAACTCAGCAAACGATCTGATTGGATACCTGTGGTGTTCTCTGGAAGCTAAGTGACAACAAGTCTCCCCAGACGTCCAGCTTTCTCCTCCTCCTTCGATAGCATTTGCAAATAAATTTGCATCATCGCAACAACCTCTTACCATTGATTTCTCACTGGCAGTGACCATTGGTTTATACTGGAATTTGAGTGGCACAAAGCCTCCCTAAGATCCCAGTTCTCTTCGCACTTGTCCAGCGGAGGTCTGACCAGTGCTCCCTCCACGGTCTTCCCCTCCTCCTTGAACCTTCTGGGCTGTTTGGTATCCCCTTTTTTGTGAGGGGAACGGTGGTGAAATAATGGAGAGATGCATGATGGGGGGGGGCGGAACATATAGATCTGCAGCTTCGGTGTTCTTCATTCCCTGTAACGCTTCTTCGTTATATTGTCTTGTGTTATTCTCCGCATTCAAGGGGTTTCCTTAATATGTCAGCCGTTTTCCTTATCGTTAGGTGTTGTATTTTTGCAGTTATACCTCTGATTCCCATTTCTGCCATTCTTTTTACCAGGTTTTTAGAGATTGTTCCTTGTGCTCCAACTATTATCGGTACTATTTTGATTTTCTTCATCATCCAAATCCACTTTAACTCTCTTGCTACTCCTGTGCATTTGCTTCGTTTCTCTTTTTCTTTCATAATCACCCTGTGGTCAGCTGGGACAGCAAAGTCTACGATTTGACAGGATTTCTCTTTCTTGTTAATTATTATGACATCTGGTCTTCTGGCTTGAATGGGTTTGTTCTTCTGTATGTCCATGTCCCATAGGATTTTGTGGTTCTCATTTTCGAGTGCTGTTGCGGGTTTATGCTTGTATCATTTATCTGTATGCTCAACATGCAGCCGTTTGCACAATTCTTTTCCAAATTTTTCATTCCAAATTCCATTGGGATATCTTGGCTGAAGATCCTGGTTGTGTTAATTTGTGTCTCTAGCTCATTTTCGGTCCTTGCAAAAAGTTTAAGATCGTCTATGTACATCAGGTGGTTCATTTTTTCCTCTGTATTGGTGAACTTGTATCCGACTTGCCACTTTCTCAGAATACTATTCAAGGGCATCATGGCTATGATGAACAGTAATGGTGATAATGAGTCTGCTTGGAAGATGCCTCTTTGTATGTTATTTTCTGTTATGTGTTGTCAGTTCCAGTCTCCATGTTTTCATTGCATTTTCTATTACATTGGTGATCCCGCTTGGTATTTTATACATTTTGTGGCATTCTATTATCCATGCTTGGGGGATCCTGTCGTACGCTTTTTTGTAGTCGATCCATGCCATGGCTAAGTTTTTCCTCTTCCTTTTTACCTACTTTAGGATGTTTTGATCAACATATAGCAGATCATGTGTTCCTCTTTTCCCTTTTTCGCATCCTTTCTGTTCCTCGGGGATGAGTCCACGGTTATTCAGTGAGTGGTGGATTTGATCCCTCAGTTGTGCTGTCAGTATCTTCCACATGGTGGGTAGGCGCGTGATTGGCCTATAATTGCTGGGGACGGTTCCTTTCTCCGTGTCCTTCTGTAGCAATGTGGTTCTAACTTTTGTCATCCAGTCTCGCTCGTTTGCTTCCTGTATACATCTTCTCAGATTTTGGGCTAGCCTTTCGTGTAAGGTTGTGAATTATTTGAACCAGTATGAATGCATCCCGTCGTGCCGTGGTGCTCTCCAGTTTGGCATTTTTCCTATGGTTATCTTAATGGTTTCCTTGCTGATTGCATTCACTGTTCCTTCTTCGATTTGTTGTAACTCTTGCTTCATGTCTTTAAACCATTCGGCATTTCTATTGTGATCTCGTCGCTCTTTCCATATGTTACCCAGTAGAGTTTTTTTTTCTGTCGGATTTGGTTGTTCTGTGTTTGTTTTTCCTCCGTTCACATTTTGGTAGAATTGGCGTTCGTTGGTTTCAAATGTTCTGTTTTGTTTGCATTGTTCAGATTTATATATATATCGTCCCAATCTCGCTTCTTTTGCTTTTATTTTTTGGACAGTTCTTCATGTTTCTTGTTTAGCCTCTCCCTGCCAGTTACATCTCCAATATTCCTTTTTTTCCACATTGCTTTCTTCCTGTTGATCGTTTTGGTTTCTTTTTCATGTTTCTGTATTTGGGTTTCTAGTCTTATTTCTCATCCAGGTTTTGTCGGTTCGCTTGTACCCGGTTGTTTTTCTGATTTGAGATTCATACTTACCATTTTGGCGCCTGTGTAAATGAGGTTGTTTAAGTCTGTAATTGTGTTTGTTGGGATTTGTGTAATTGTGTTTGTTAAACTTCTCAGTTTCTATTTTTTATTTCTTCTGCTCTTGGTTGTTTAACGATGGGAGTTTTGTTTTTTCCTCGTTCATAAACTGTGTTATTTTATTTATTTCATTTGCTTCATTCTCTGTTAGTTTTGTTTCATTGTTCTCGGTTTCAACGTTTTTAGTCTTTGGTCTTCGTAGGTCCTGGGCCGTTGGTGTTTTTACTTGTGAGGCTTCAACTTGTGTTTTTTTTCTCCAAGCAGTTCCATTGGGGGTGTTTCTTGTTCAGTTTCCTCATTTATTTTTCGCTGAATTTCTACAACGTCTAGTTTAGAGAGCCAGTCTTTCTTGAGTATCAGTCTTGCTTGGTCAGCAAGTCTTTGTTCTGTCGCTTGGTGGTCACTGGAGAGGTCCCATAGTTCTTTCGTTCGTTTCCGATAACCTCCATATCTATATTCAGGATGACTTCTATAATAGCATTCCATTACGAGTCTATTCTCTTTTGTTGTTCATTTCTTTCTTCTGTGTTGTCCCATTTTGATGATTACCACGGCTGTGCTGTGTTTGTTCGGTATCATTTTGTTCTGTGAAATTAGAGGTTATGCTTACCTGTTCAGCGTCCATGTTATTTGAGTTTCTGAAATTAAGAAGTTGGCCAACATTCGCAGGATGACGACCGGGTCCCCCATGCTGGCTACCGATGGAGAACATGCCGATCATAACACCCAGATCTTTCTTCTGGGTCCCATGGTTTGAATTATTTGTACTTGACATTTTTCATATTTTGGTGTTTGTGGCAACAGCGAGCCCAGAATTGTGTAACCTGTGGTTCTGACGCAGGTATAGTGTTTGGCTCACATGTATACAGAAGGTATCGTGCATTATCACACATACATATGAGGCATAAACAGAAGATAAAAATAATAACAACACAAAGAAATAAAAATAAAATAAAAAATAACAAAAAAAGAAAAAATATTTTTTTTTATCTTAAAAAAATTATATATATATACAAAACTATTCTACTTAGTAAAAGTCGGTAGTAATGCTCTGAAAGAAGGCGTTTGATGGTAAGTTTACCTTACACCGTACTGGTTAGTCGCTAGAGATGTTGGATGGGAAGAAGACGAGGAAGGCTGTTTCCCCTGATGCTGTGGTAGTATTTAATAGCCTCGTTCTAAGTCGGGGCCCTTTCCACGTAGATATAGCGAAAAGCACTGCTTCCAGTTTAAAGTTCGGTGCAACGTTCAGCTAAGTTATTCGTCAGTCGCCCGCCTGTCCACTTTTCGCATTCATCTTAGAGGATTTGCATAAGTGAAATTTAAATGGACAGACAGAATTATACATTTATATCGCAATAGAGACTGCTTCCTGAAATAAATTCGAAGTAATAATTAACTTTTTCTTTGTTTTAAAAAAGACAAACTCACATTTCGTTCCATTCTTTTAGAGATTTTCGGTGCCTCACACGTGTTAAATCATCTCAATTAGGACTAGTGTAAACGTTAATGTCTAGTCGTCGGTCAGTTAGAGTGTAGTGATACGGATGGAAGTCACAGCCCTCTGCCAATACAAACATACACGCACGTATATATATATATATATATATATATATATATATATATATATATATATATATATATACAGCATTTCTGCCCGTCTTTGCCAACAAGGAAACAAAAAAATGAGTTCCTCTTTTTTTTTTCTTTGCTTAAAGCCAGCGGCCCGTCTGGACTTATTTGTGTGGCATTCATGTTAGAGGTCCTGCATTAGTGAAATTTAAATAGACAGACAGAATTATACATTTATTATGCAATAGAGACTGCTTCCTGAAATAAATTCAAAGTAATAATTAACTTTTTTTTCTTTTTTAAAAGACAAACTCACATTTCATTCCATTCTTTTAGAGATTTTCGGTGCCTCACACGTGTTAAATCATCTCTATTAGGACTAATGTTACAGTTAATGCCTAGTCGTCGGTCAGTTAGAGTGTAGTGATACGGATGGAATTCACCGCCGTTTGCTCGTACAAACATACACGCATATATATATATATATATATATATATATATATATATATATATATATATATACACCATTTCTGCCCGTCTTTGCCAACAAGGAAAAAAAATGAGTTCCTCTTTATTATAATTATTATTATTATTATTATTATTATTATTATTATTATTATTGTTGTTATTATTATTATTATTATTATTATTATTATTATTATTATTATTACTACTGCTACAACCACCACCACCACCATCACCACCACCACCTAATTACACACAGCTTTCAACCAGAATAAGCCTCCGGTTGTTGACAAAAATATTTAATTCCAGATAGAAATTACCAAGTGGACGTGTTAACATGCCCTTAGTGTTTTTAACATATGCCTGTGAAAACGGATCCATGATACCTTGCATATATTACTCCTTATGATCAGCATCATCTGCACTGAATAATTCACGAGCCATGTGCTGAAAAACATTTACAGAAGCATGAGAACGACTAGGATCCAACATTTTTCCCATGGTTCAGAAAAGCAAATAAACATTCAGAACAAGAACGCATTGTTGCAAAACAAATACCAAAAAGTGTTGGTGCTGGCGTATCAATCTGCTTGGCACATTTCCAACTGAGATGGATACAAATAGGCTCAATTAAAGGAGGTTAGGCGAGCTTTCACATCAGCCTGAAGCTGCATGAGTGTGATTTCTGCAACACTATGTAAAATAAAGGCTTATCTGAAGAGACGGTTTCGTTCTCATAGAAGATAGAAACTGTTTTATATGGCATCTCCACACACATACTCACGTATATACGCACACACATTTTAAAATTACAACATAGAATAATTACAACAATATATAAACACAATAATAATCTATCCATATATATCTATAAAAGTGAACGTGTCTGTGTGTCTCTGCCTGTCTGTCTGCCTGTATGTCTGTGTACATTTTCCTTCGCAATTATTCTGTTAATTTTCAGTCTAGAGACTCGAAATTTGATATACAAGGTACTTAGATTTGGGAAAGTCGTTGTAATCCATTTTCGGCCAGAAATTTGGCTGTTAAAGGGTCAAAGTACAACGATTTGATCTTTGAGAACACTACCAAACACATTCGACAATTTTGGATCTAAACACTTGAAATTTTAGATATAGGTTTCTTGGAGATGGATCTAATTAATAACTTGATTTGAGCCCAAAACAATAAATTTTAAGGGGTCATAATATGGGTCAAATTAAAAAAAATTGACCTTTTTTTTTTTTTTTTTGCTTAGCATACACCTCCAAACACCCGAGCAACGCCGGTCACCCATGCTAGTATATCTATAAAAGTGAAGATGATTGTCTGTCTGTCTGTCTGCCTATGTATATTTCCCTACACAATAACTCTGTCAATTTTCAGTGTACAAACTCGAAATTTAATATACAGTATATTGAGATGTGGAAAAATCTTTGTAATCCGTTTTCAGCAGATAATGAGTCAAAATTTACCGATTTGACCTTTGAGACCTCTACCAAACTCCTCCGCTAATTTTGGGTCTAATAACTTGAAATTTTAGATAAAGGTTCCTTGGACATGGATGTAAGTTAATAACTTGATTTGAGCCCCAAAGAATAAATCTTAATGTGACATAGGAGTCAAAGTTTAAAGAAATTAACCTCTTCGGTCTCTGCCAAATTACTCAGACGAATTCTGGTCTAAACATTTGAAATGTTACATAAAGGGTATTCAGAGTAAGGGCAAGCTTTTTAATCGGCTGAGGTCAAAACTTTGAGCTAGAAATATATAAATTTGTGCATGTATATTCGCATGTCTGCCTAAAACTTTCGACAGATGCAAGGAATTTTAACGAGATCAGTATCGTTTTAAAGCTCGACTCCTAAGGCGACATATAGCGAAAAATTGGCTAAATACATAATTTCTTCACACTCAACTGGGTACTCATCAACAGGGAGAGGACGCTTTTTTCGCCGATACTTTCGAAAGTCATACCCTCTTTTTGATTGTCTAGCCCTAATTTAAACCCACGTCAGTTCTGGTTTGGAGGTGGTCGTAACAGCAAAGACGTTTTTTTTAAGTTCTCTCCTCTTTCATTTTACGGGTCCGAGCCTACCTTCCTACTACCACTTTTTTTTTTTTTTGCTAAACACACACCTCCAAACACCCGGGCAACGCCGGGCAACGCCGGGCACCCATGCTAGTTACTAATAAAGCGGCAGAGACACGGAATACAAACTAGTTGAAGATAGCATCTATATTCCGCTTGATTCTCAATATTAAACTTCTCAACTCAAACCCTATCTAATCCATCACTTAACTGCATCATAAAAAATAAATAAACGAATAAATAAATAAATTAATTAATACATGAATAAATAAATGTTAAAAAATAAATAAATAAACCCGCACCGAACCAACCTTGTTCTTCACAGCTGAACTTGACCGCCTGACCTCTTTTCTTTTAAAATACCTTCTTTTGCTGAAAGTTGATTTTCCTCTTTCATTAAGAATTCCGCTGTTGAAAATAAGCGCTGTTGTCTAAAGAGGTCTCTAGTAACTAAATATTAGAAGACCTAAACATGCTCACGACTGTTCGGCAACACATTACTGCGTGTGTAAAGACAAATTGAAAGTGTAACTTGCTCTACCCCGGTATTGAGCAATCTTGTATTAACCTCGTTATATTTCACTGGTTATCTTACCTTTGAAATATAGCAGCCTCAAATTATATACACACCCCCACGCACACACACACACACACACGCACATATATATATATATATATATATATATATATATATATATATATATATATATATATGTATATTTTGTCAGCAAGACATTATTCAAGAACGTCTGATTGAATAGGACAGAGTTATTCATTTTCAGATATATATGTATATATTTCCCATTAGTCAAGCGGCCGTTCTAATTTCAGCTTGCATGTTCTATGAAATGGTGCCCAAATGTTGTCGTTCGGCTATATGTTCGGCGCTTCATATCAGTGCATCTGATCATCATCAGGAGCGATTGTTGTTGATATGTTTTTTTTTCTTTTTCTTTTTCTTTTGAGGCTTAGTGTATTTATATTATTTTTTTAATTGGGTATAAAGCTGGGGGCGGGAAGTTGGGTGCGAATTATCTTTATGTTATGTTTTAATTTCGATTTCTCTAATTTATAGTATATTTATTTAGTTTCTTGTTAGTTATTAAATACTGTCAATATATTTGTCACACACACACACACACACACACACACACATATATATATATATATATATATATATATATATATATATATATATATATATATATATATGGTAGCAGCTAAAGTTGGTGGAGGACTTTGGTAGAATTTGCAAAGGTGAACTCTTTCAACTTTTACGTTTTGGCAGCTAAATATTCGCCCCAACACTGATTAAAATGCTTGCCGCATGTATGAATACTCGTTATTTATGAATTTCAAATGTTTAGACCCAAAATTTTATGAGTAGTTTGCTAGACACCGCAAAGGTCAAATCGTTGGCAGCTCGCATTTTCGACCCAAACAAATTAAAAATCTTGCCTTATCTCTGAATACGCTTTATGTAAAAATTAAAAAAAGCTTTAGACTGGAAATTGGCTGAGCAATTTGGTAGAGACCGCAGAGTTCAAATTTCTTTTAAACTTTTACCTCAGTTATTACCTCTTGACATTTATTGCTTTCGGCTCAAATCAAATTAAATGTTTGGCCCATGACCAAGTACGTTCAAATGTTTGACCTATGTCCAAGTACGTTTCAAATGTTCAAGTGTTTAGACCCAGATTTGGCGGAGCAGTTAGGTAGAGTTTTCAAAGGTGAAATCGTTGAACTTTGACCACTTGACAGCCAAATTAACATTTTTCCCCAAATCTCAATGCTTCTCATGTAAAATCTCGATTTTCTGAACCGAGAATTCACAGAGTTAATTTGTAGGGAAATGTACTCACACAGACTCACAAGCGCGCAGGCATTTTCCCTGACATATATATATATATATATATATATATATATATATATATATATATATATATATATATATATATATATATGTATGTATATATATATATGTATGTATATATATATGTATGTATATATATGTATGTATATATATATGTATGTATATATATGTATGTATATATATATATATATATATGTATATATATGTATATATATGCATATATATATATATATATATATATATATATATATATATATATATATATATATATTACAGGCGGCAAAAGAAAGTCCGCACTTGTAATTGTTTCAAAACTGCAAATCCAAGCTAAATTTAATGTAACTGTTTAAACAAACTATACTTCATTTGATTTGCAGTTTATTCTATATTTTTACCTTTCATATCTGACGTTTAATTGAACTATTCTAGTGGTTTCGTCATTCAAACAAAAAATAACTTCAAATTCAGGAAGCAAAAAGAAAACCTGCACAATGGAAAATTGTTATTTAAATGTAAATTTAGAACAGTAATGCAAAACAAATACAACAGAAACGCAATAATAGTTAATATTTAATAGCATAGCCCTTTTGCAATTTGATAGCCTGCCATTTCCTGGGAATTCCTTGAATTAGACTGCAGCAATACTCCAGGAAAAGGGCATTTCAGTTTTCTTTAATTTTTGCAAAAGTTTCTTCCAAATTTGATATTTTATCATTGCGTAGCTGTTACTTGATGCAATGTCACACGTTTTTAAGAGGATGGAGATCTGGTGATTGTGCAGTCCAATCCATACACGGAATACCATGCTCTTTCAGAAGCCTCTTGACTTTGCCAGCTGTGTTAATGGGAGCATTATCCTGCATGAAGATTGTATTATAATCCATATTTCGACCAAAGTAGGGTAAAAAATGCTCAGTCAACATATTAATGTACTTGGTCGAATTAATTCAACCTTGCAAGTGAACTATAGGCCATGGACCATCGGTACTAATAATGACCTACACAAAAACTAAACCACCACCACCTTGTCACCGATGAAATTGAGCAACTATGATGAAATTCTTCGTCATTTTTCCGTCGGGCGTACGACCTACTATCACTGCCTAGCCTATTGAACTTGTTTTCGTCGCTAAAAAGCACTTTCGGCTAATATGAAGAGCTATGATTTCATTGCATCTGATGAAGGCCAGACGGCGCTTTCTGTTCTTTAGAGAAATCATTGGCTTGCGTCTTGCAATATATCATAGTAAATTAAATTCCTTTAATATGTTCTTGACAGTAGAAACATAACTTTTTAACAATATTGCAATGGTGTTGGGTTTGGGGAGTTGTTTTAAATCTGTTTATTTGGCTGCGGATGTTGATAGCATTGCCTTTACTTTTAGAACGACCAGATTTAGGGGCATCACGAACACTGTCGGTTTTTTGGTGTTCTGCAGTCTTTCGTACTGTTTTCTCGTCACATTTCAATTAGCAGCCGATTACCCGATTGGGTCGACCAAAAAGGTGGAGATTAATGAGCTCCTGACGATCACTAAGAGAAAGTCGTGGCATATGGATTAAATGTTACGTTGTATAACCTGGAACAGCAACAATTACGATTAGAGATGATGTGTTGCCTGTTGTTGGATATTTTAAACTGATTTAGGGACGGTAATTTAAGATGGGTTTAAGCGAATTTGTTGCTGCGGACTTTCTTTTGCCTCCTCAATTCGGAGTTATGTTTTTACTTGATGTGAACACTAGGATATTTCAATTAAAATGCAAATATAAACAGAAAAAATATAGAGGAATAAAAAACGAATTAAACGAAATATAGTTCGTTTAAACAGTTACATTAAATTTAGCTTAAATTTGCAGTTTTTTTTAATTAAAAGGGCACACTTTCTTTTTGTCGGCACTATATATGTATATGTATGTATATATATATATATATATATATATATATATATATATATATATATATATATATATATATATATATATATTATATATAAAATAAAAATTACAATAAAATTTACCAAAATTATCCAAGATGGTAAAATTAAAGTATATTATAAATATTACAGAATTAATATTTATAAAGTTATCTCAGCCAAATGTAAAAGCTCGATAAAACGAAATAAGAGCTAGAGCTTATGATACGAGCAAAAAGTTAATAAAACATGTTAAACACACTTTGAAATGAGTTAAAAGCATATTTAATCTGAAAAGGAAAACTACATAAGTGGATAGTCCTTAATCCGCGGAGTTTCGAAGAAATACTTTCCCTCTCATCAGAGAGTAGAATTAGCAAAATGCGGGATCGGATTTTGCATGCAAAAGTATTTGATGAAACAAAGACTAAGTCAAAGATCTTACTTGAAAACAAAAAAGTGAAGCAGAGGGAATATGGTGAAGAAAAAGATGATTACACATGGATGGATAGTCTGGTGGAAGATAAATAATCCAGTGACGGAAAAATCTAAGTATATAACTTCCAGAAAGTTTATTGAATTTCCATTTACACAAGTAAAATCCAAAAATCCCGTAATTGGAAGAAGATGGTCCATAATAATCCAAAGGCAGAAATCCATGGAAAAATACACAAAAATGTGTACAAGGAAAAAAGGAAAAAATTCCAATAATATTAATAAAAAAAAATAAGATATGCTTTTCGTTCTACTGCCGAGATATAAATATAAATCAGAAAGATCAAGGAAGTAAAAGAAGAGAAAAAATGGCGATGGAGATAAACATAAATAGAAAAACAAATGTAAAAATTACCCAGACAGGAAATGTTAAAGGCGCGAAAAAATATATAGGGCAAAATAATATAAGTCAACTGAAATGTACAGGTCATCACTTAAAAAAGGGTCAGCAAGAGTTGTTGAAGACAATAAATTAAATAAATAAATAAATAAATAAATAGAAAATAAATAATAAATAAACAATGAATAAATAAATAAAATAAAATAAAAAATAAACATAAAATATAAAATAAAACAATAAAAAGTAAAAATTATTTAAGGGGAGAAGATGTCCGGTATATGCAAATTCAGGAAAAAGCAAGAAAAAGCAAGAAAAGAAGAAAAGAAGTAAAATCATATAGTAAAATATAAGTAAATACGAAATATATGTAAAGTAAGTAAATTCATATAGTAAAATTTAAATAAATATACATACAAGATATGAAAGTGTGGGTAGATTGATATATTAGATAGATAGGAAAGTTGAAAGAATAAAGCAGAAAATGCAGATAAAAAACCGGCCATGCAAAGAAGAAATAAAGAATTAAAATAAAGGAATATTAAATTATAAAGTATTACGTAGTAAGTAGAAATACGATAGTTAAAGAACAATTTTTTTATATCTATATAAAAGGTAAAAGTAATGACTACGTAATTTCAAAATTGCCATAATTAAATTTGGACTTATATTTACAGAAATCGATCCGTTCATTTTTAGAATTTATTATATTGATAATATTGTTACTTTGAGGGGAAGTAATTATAGTTATAGCTTCGGTTGTGCAGAGGCGATATTGGTTAGAGACTGGAGTATAATACTTAACTTTTTTTTATGAAAGCCCATTTGATTGAGAAAAGGGTATTGTTAGAGTTAAGTGGTTAGAGAAGTACCTTGGTTATTATTAGAATTATGGTTGTTAAAAGAAGAAATATGGTTTGGTATTTTTTTTCTTAATTAATGTTGAAGTAGCGCCGATATGTACTTTATTAAATGCTCGAGGTCTGGTATTAATATTAATTTGCTGATTTGTGTTAGTTAAATTGTTTGAAGTTTGTTCATAGTATTCAACAACTGGTGGGACAATGTCTGTATGAGGACTATTTTGGAGGGGATAATGGGTGTTGTTAGTGTTAGGATGAGTGTTAGGAGAAATATTATTCTCATTATTATTATTATTATTATTATTATTATTACTATTATTATTATTATTATTATTATTATTACTAGTTGTATGATTGTAGATGGAGGGGCCGCTAGAGTGGTGTATTGGATTAGTAACTATATCAGATATATATATATATATATATATATATATATATATATATATATATATATATATATATATATATAAGATTTTAATGCTTTAAGTCAAAGATATAATTTTATATAACCAAATTAAGCTCTGGACTACCAAAATTCTTCTGTCTACCACCAGTGCTCCACATGAATGACGATGAACATCACTTATCTATACTACCAACTGGCTTTCCACATTATTTTCTATTCAGAAAACGTTTTGCATGATGCAAATATATTTATATAAAAGGTAAATCTTAACCAAAATGTTTTTTTTTACCTTCTTGTTTTTGCTTTCATTTTAATATGGTTATGTTTTGTTAGTATGGAAGGTTGAGTACATAAAACCAAGGGTCCAAAGAGAATATTTAGGAATGACTGTTTCAGAGGAATATGCTTCAATATGGACCACGCACCCACCGCAACAGATATTCATGTGTACGTTTACGGCGGATCGTTTACAATATTTTCGGAACTAAACGTGCATGTGAAAGTTGATGTTTCGTTAAATAGCCAACTACAAGGAAGACAAAAATTGGAGTTTACTTTTGTTTTTTTTAGTTGTTTTTATTTTTCTTTGTGGCTACTACAACTGATTTACTTAAAAAAAGATTGTTGTAACTTAAATGTTGTGGAAGTTAAAGTTTAATTAATCTGTGCGGACAACACTCAAAGTACAATTAAGAATTACTTAGCGTTCCACGCATGTATTGCTTGTGGAATAAGAGCATGCTTCGTCCTATAATTAAATAATTCGAAGTGTTGTCCGACAGTAAGTTTTTCGTCGAACAACAAGGACTATCTAGAAAAGTCCGGGGATAATACCGACGGAAACGTTGTGAATATAACACTCAAGATGAAAACGTTTATCCGAAGAAAACAAATAATAGAAATAAGCATTCCTCACCTAAAAGCGTCAACTCCTGTCCCATCGACGAAATATTGCATCCCTCTGCCTGTTTTACAAGTATTTCAATGGTGAGTGCTCTAACGAACTACACGCCCTTGTACCCCCTCGACGAAAATACTCCCGACAAACCAGACAAACAGCGAATTCCCACCCCTACACAGTTGAGATCCCTAGATGTTAGAAAGCCTTCTACTCTATTTACTTCTTCTCCAGAACTGCAGGACTTTCATTGCTTCCCCAACTGAACTTACATGCAGAAGTTCAAGTGTAATCTGAAATGACATCTTGCTGCTAAACTCCCTACATAGTACACCTGCAATTTAGATCCCTGATAGTAGCCCCGTACATGAAAGTGGCAATGTGCCTTGTTTGGGGTGAAAATGGTATAATTACAAAAATATATCAGAAACAGCATTTAGAAAATAATGAGCCATAATTTAGATTGAGCTGCCGTTAAGAAGATGACGAATGATATAAATTATTCAATGGCAATACTTATTCATTTTCAATAATAAATAAACACAAACAAGCGTACACGCCACAAAGCAGACACAAATTTATCTAACCAAAGAATCAAACACAACTTCCATTTCTTTTATTCCATAATCCAACAAAAGAATAGCATGGCTTTGATGACAAATCACTTACCACCAATAACAGAACTTGATAAATAATGTTGGGTTTTAAATTAAATATTCCCTTAAAGCAGACTGTTTTCGAAAGATAAGGTCGTCTTCTTTCGCGTCAACTATTCCTCATTTATATACATAGAAGCGCATCCTACCATTGCATGTTCTTCTAAAGGAAATACCATTTACTATGCGAAAATAAGTTTTATCTTTTCATTATTCATTGCTTTATGCGAAAGGCTGTTATTAAATAAGCGATGGTCACATCTTTTATTTGCAGTCTATGTGCTCTTGTGTTTATATCGATCATTCTTGTTTTGCCTGTTTTGCATATGGATAATTTTGTCTATGTTGCTATTGCATAGGGTTTTTTTAAATTCTATAATTATTATTATTATTATTATTATTATTAGTAGTAGTAGTAGTAGTAGTAGCAGTGGTAGTATTGTCGTTGTTATTGTCGTTGTTATTGTTATTATTGTTAGTATTATTATTGTTATATTATTGATATTATTATTATTATTGTTGTGATTATTGTTATTATTATTGGTGTTATTATTGTTATTGGTATTATTATTATTGTTATTATAATTATTATTATTATTATTATTATTACTATTGTTATTATTATTGTTGTTGTTGTTATCATTATAAGTGTTATTATTGTTATTATTATTACTATTGTTATTATTGTTATTATTATTGTTATTATTGTTATTATTGTTATTATTATTGTTGTTATTATTATTGTTGTTATTATTATTATTAGGATTATTATTATATGCTAAAGGCTGTTATTAAATAAGCGATGGTCACATCTTTTATTTGCAGTCTATGTGCTCTTGTGTTTATATCGATCATTCTTGTTTTGCCTGTTTTGCATATGGATAATTTTGTCTATGTTGCTATTGCATAGGTTTTTTTAAATTCTATTATTATTATTATTATTAGTAGTAGTAGTAGTAGTAGTAGTAGTAGTAGCAGTGGTAGTATTGTCGTTATTATTGTCGTTGTTATTGTTATTATTGTTAGTATTATTATTGTTATATTATTGTTATTATTATTATTGTTGTGATTATTGTTATTATTATTATTTTTATTATTATTGTTATTGGTATTATTGTTATTATAATTATTATTACTATTGTTATTATTATTGTTGTTAATTGTTGTTATTATTATAATTGTTATTATTGTTATTTTTATTACTATTGTTATTATTGTTATTATTATTGTTATTATTGTTATTATTATTGTTGTTATTATTATTGTTGTTGTTATTATTATTATTATTATTATTATTATTATTATTATTATTATTATACCCAACAAGACTGCCTCGGAGTCTACCTGATTGTTCTATAGCATGAACAAGTGAAGTATAAGTGGAATCTAGTCTCCTCAAATTTTACTCTTCGCTTAATATAAGAGATTTGTTAAATAACGATACATCTGAATGAAGAGGAAATGATATACACTTGTGCCCGATATTATTCATACCCCACCTTGAAAATTGAGTTTATTATGTGTAACTTTGTAAGAATTTATTGTTTACGTCCATATTGATACATATTCTTAATAAACCTCTTTTGATCATTTTCGTCATTTTAAAATCTCGGGATACTTTTAATAAAAGAAATATACAGCTATTTATAAAATTTGCAATGTTCAAAAATAATCATACCCCCTTATTTTTTCAGTATTAATCGAACTTTTGACTGTTTGTTTCCTGTTTGATTCTTATTTTGAATGCTTTTATACAACCTTTGATTAATTTCATTTCGTTTTTTGCATTTTTCAGGAATTAAAATGATATCAACTGAAAACCAATAAAAGAATAAAAATTATTAGAATGGGGAAGAAAAAAGAGCTTAGTAATGATCTTAGGACTAAAATTGCGAATTCACATAAGGATGGTTTAGGTTACAAGTCAATTTCCAAGAAATTTGAGGTCCCTACAGCAACAGTACAGAGCATCATCAAAAAATTCCAGAGCCACCACACAACAAACAACTTGATTGGTAGAGGAAGGAAAAGGAAACTGTCTGCTAGAGCCACCAGGAATATTGTAAGAAGTGTTAATGCAAATCCAACCACCACTACTAAGGACATTTTAGAAAATCTGGAGTCTTCTGGCATAAAAATATCAAGGCAAACATTGCAAAGGACTCTGCATGAAAATGGTCTGAAAGGAAGAAGACCAAGAAGGACTCCATTGCACACCGGAAAACACCTTGCAGCACGTCTAAAGTTTGCTAGGACCCATGTGAATTCTCCAGAGTCCGTTTTCTCAAGTATTTTGTGGACTGACGAAACAAAAATTGAATTGTTTGGCCATATGGATGCTTCTTACGTTTGGAGGAAGAAAGGAGAAGCTTACAACCCAAAGAACACCATACCCACGGTGAAACATGGTGGTGGTAGCCTAATGTTTTGGGACTCCTTTTCGGCTAGTGGTCCAGGTAGTTTGGTCAAGATAGATGGAACCATGAAGAAGGAGCAATATTTGGAGATACTCCAGAAAAACATTAGACAGGATGCGGAGAGTCTCCATTTAGGACCAAACTGGGTCCTTCAACAGGATAATGATCCAAAACATACTGCCAAAATAGTCAAGAAATGGTTTGCGGATAATCAAATTAATGTTTTGGAATGGCCTTGCCAGAGTCCCGACCTGAACCCTATCGAAAACCTCTGGCACATATTGAAAACTGAGGTTAAAAAGCGGAAACCTAGAAATGTGAGGGGTTTGGAGAACTACTGCATTGAAGAATGGTCAAAAATCAGTGTTGATGCTTGTAAAAACCTTGTTGATAAATATCCAAAACGATTACAGGCAGTTATTAAGAATAAAGGGCATGCTATTGACTATTAGTAAGAGAGGTATGAATAATTTTGAACTAGTGTCATTATTGTTTTTCTTTGTATAATGTTTCAAACTTGCATAATTTATTTATTTGTTGAGTTTAAATTAAATGCCTATGCTTGATTTATTGTCTGAAATCCCTTTAATATTGTCTACCTTCTGGTTTGAGCAATATTCTTATAGAAATCTTAAAGATCCGAGGGGTATGAATAATATCGGGCACAACTGTATATGTTAAAAATGCATTCCTGGAAACCCCTGAAGATAGTTAAACAAAATAGTTTTTTTTTGTTTTTTTACATATGACGTTCAAGATTAATTTTTCATATTTTTTAATTCAATTTTAACCCCAAACAAGGCACAGTGCCACTTTGAAGTAGGGGGCTACTACCGGGGGCATAGTTTGCGGGGGCATTGAGTAGGGAGGTGAGTAGAAAGATGTTTGTTCATATTACACTTGAACTTCTGCATATCAGTGCAGATGGGAAAGCAGTATCCCGGAAGGGAGTGCCAAAGACTTGCAATTTTGGGGAAGGAACTATTGTTGTAAAAGGCTTTCTTACACATAGGGATCACTACTGTAAAGGCGTGGTACTTAGTTTCTTGTCGGATTTATCGGGAGTAGTCACGTCGAGCAGTTACAAGTGCTTGCAGTTCGTCAAAGAATTCACCATTGATGTATTTGTAGAACAGGCAGAGGGATGCAACATTTCATCGATGGAGCAGAGGCTGAAGACTAAATGACAGTTCAGGACTTATCTAGTTGGCGACTATCTTTTGAAAACTGTCCAGGAGTGAGAGATAAGCAGCAGATGCACCAGCCCAAATGTGAGAACAGTACTCCATACATGGGCTAATAGTTGCCTTATAGAGGCACAAGATATTTTCAGGTGTAAGGTATTTCCTGGCACGGTAGAGATAGCCCACCTTCTTTGCAATTTGAAATGTATAATTTTCCAAATTAAATTTTATGGACATTATAAAGTAAAATACGAGTATAAAACTTTAATTTACAGTAAATCTTAAAATTCGCCAAGAATTTCTTTATCTTATGTGCATTTTTTCACTTTTAAAAGTTAAACCTATTATTCTGCAATTAATTATAAATATATATATATATATATACAAATGTATATATATATATATATTTAAATTAATATATTAAAAGATATGTAACACTTTGACTTATTATATTATCTATCTCTATACCTACACACACATATACACACACACACACACACACACATATATATATATAGATATGTATATGTATCTATATGTATATACAAATATTATGGATATATATATATACATATATATATATATATATATATATATATAGTCATACACATACAGTACACACCCACACCAACACATACACAGACACACATGTGTGTGTGGGGTCCCGATTTTGAATCTCGCTAGATTCAGCCACTCTGATGAGTCGTAGACGAGAAAACACGTGTCATTCAATATATACCCCTACCTCTATGGGGGTACCAAGTTGGTTAAAGGGAAAATTATTCTCAACACGAATTTAGGTAAAAATGCACTTTCGTAAATAATTGAATTCATTCAAAACATATCGTTAAAACCAAAACAAACAACACCTCTCTCACTCTCTCTCACTCTATTTCTCTGACTCTCTCTCTCTGTGTATATATATATATATATATATATATATATATATATATATATAATATAATATAAAGCTGGACGCCTGTGTGTGTGTATATATGTGTGTGTGTGTGTGTGTGTGTGTGGTCACAAATAGGCTCCTATCTGGCTGATTATTTAAAAAAAAAACTGATTGCATATAATGGTAGAAGATGTATCGAGGACTAGGAATGGGTATGTTTGATCTGGAAGAACGGCGGTTCATAAAAAGTGTGGGGTCTGAGTTCACGCCTGGCCCCCAATGTATGTAAGTAAAAAATGCAAAAACAAAAAAAGGTTTACAAGGGGTTTTTATATGGATGTACATGAGAATACTTTGATGAGTATGTTTCAACTTAAATATGGATGGTATAATAAAATTGTGGGGCCTGTGTTCGCGTCTGTACTCCGTGGAAATATGACACGAACTTTAACAAAGACTTTTCATATCTATTTGCGTAAGTATACTTTGATACTTAAGTTTCAGTTTGAAGAAACATGGTATAATAAACTTATTGGGTGTTCGCTCGCGCCTGACCTCCATAGAATGTAAATATGTCACAAAGTTTAACAAGGTGTTTTAAAAGGTGGGAGGGTCCAAAATAAAATCTTAACTTTAATCTTCATTCACATTAGCTTGTAAGTATTTTTTGAGTTGAATCATATTGTGTCGAATAAATTCACCCAATAAATTCACGTTCTTATTTAAGTTAAAGCTCCCCCCCCAAAAAAAAAGTCGGAACTTTAGACAATTATCGACACAAATTTTGCATGAGTCTGTTTTTTTTCCTTCTCCACTTACACGCGGCACTCTTTCGAAAATAGATAAATAACAAAAAGCAAGAGCGTTGCTTGTTATCGGTTCAAAAGAAAGAAAAATTCTGCTCACGTGATTACGTGTCTTTATAAAAACATTTACATAACCTTTTTATTTTATTCATATATCTATTTAGGCTTTTTTTTCAGTTTACTAGAAGAAATCATGTTAATTACAACCCTTTCCGCGTGTTCTGTACATTATAATAGTATAACCCTGAATCCGACGGCGAAATACTACACCGTTGAATACTATAAAACTGTTCTGCTTAAATAGGGCGCTATTTTCTTCTTACTCATATTTATGTCGATTTTTTGCTTTAAAAAAAGAAATTACATGTTTACTTTTTTAATATCCCATTTTGCTCTTTCGGATAATTTTACTAAAGTAAGTAAAGCTTCATTATATTTCAAAACTGTTTTTGTTTCTTTGTTTTTCGATATTTCGTCGATATTATTTAGCAAGAGTGTTTAGCAGAAAAGCCAACAAACGAATACCCAAAGAATATAAATATACAAGAAATAAAAATAAGTTCAGTTCATGTTTTTTTTGTTTTGAAATAGTTTTTAATTTTTAATCATTACTTGAAATAATTTTAGCGAACTGAAATTTAAAAGAAATTAGAGGCGATAACTACTTAAATTAATTTTTATATAAACTACACATGCCATAATCGAATATTCCTCAAGCACAAAATAACGGAAAACATTAAAATATGTTTATAAACATTCCTTACGTTGACGGAACTCTCTTAAACTGTTAACACAGAATGCTCAGGTGCCCATCCTTCAAATTGAAAACGGGGCTCTCTATTTCAAAGTCGCTGCCATTTTGATTTCTTTTTAAACCGATTCGTTAATTAAAAAAAAAAATTTTTCGACAAAGTACTTAAAAATAAAAACCAATTAACTTTCCTATCATAAAAGTAACTTTTATTGACTAACATTTATTTATTGTAGATTTATTTTATTATATATATATAACATTTTCTCTGTATAAGGAAACATCATTTTGTTGGTCACTCTTGGCTACGAATGGAAACAAAGTTGATATAAAAAATATATTTTCGCGAGAATTATTTTTACTTTCATCATATTTTGCTGATGGTATAATTTTGGAGTATCAAAACCTATCCCTTTACACCCCCCCCTTTTCATAACCTATCATATATTCATTAATCACAGTCCATTTTCTGTAGGCTGTTTTTTTACCCAGTCATCGACGGGTACTTCTGCTATATATATATATATATATATATATATTAAAGCCCGCCCCGGGGTTCCCCATCGTAAAATACGCACATTAAATTTTATTTAGTTTATATGGGATCTGAGATACCTATATGCGCGTATTATATTATGTATATACAGTTCATTTCTTGTAAGTAAAAATAACAAAAAATACTTGCGCTAAGATTGATAGTACAGTTCACCCAAAAAACGGACCCCAACTCTAATTATGCCACGTTTCTTAGTGTTTTGCCCGACTGAAATTTAACACAGTGTGTTCTTTGCCCCAGCTCCCACTGGGGTCTTGGTGTACTCACGGTCGTTGATTCTGCCATGTTCTGTAAAATAAGAGCAATCGGTGAATAAATAAATGAGATATCACGTTTTTTTGCGGGGGGCACCCTGTATAACATATAGACAGTGAGTCAAGTAGGATACCCATTAGGCAAGTATGACACCTTTTAAAAATTGTTTTCAATCCTTCTTATTCTTAATATAAGGAATCTGTAATTTGAGCGGTTATCGCCCGCTCATTCCTGAAACAGTTGACAAGCAGGTAAAAGTTTGACGACCCCGCCACCTACAATTTTTCAATAATAACAATTGTTAAGTCTTTGTTTTCCAAATGAAACCGATGAAAATGTTCTTCACATGAGCGAATATCCTATAAACTATTTTTTTTCATATCTGAAAATCAAAAATGAGCAGAGTATATCAATTAAGAATATCCCCACACATATTCTCACTTTTGTATGTGCGTATATATATATGTGTTTTTGTGTGTGTGTTTAATATATATATATATATATATATATATATATATATATATATATATATATATATATATATATAAGTATGTCCGTATATGCATATTTATATAAATAAATGTAAATAGAAAGTAAGGAAAATGTATTTATAACAATTAAGGTTTCGATTTACATTTCTATGAGGAATTCTCGGGCTAAAACGCCTGAAATTCATGTTACCGACTATGTTAATTAAAAAGAAGTTGTGTAAAGTCAAGCAAGCAAATCGATCAGATGACTTATTACTTTACGTTTAACATTAATATAAGTAAAGAAGAAAGCTGCTATCCACAAATTACTTAATCTTCTTTAGTTCTGTTTCGTATAAGCATCATTCACACATCTGGAATCTAATGATGAGAAAGATTTTTGGAATAAGTTGTGTTTCTAATTTTACACCTTTTATCTTTTTTTAAATATTTTTTCTTAAAGTAAAGTTTATACAATACATACATGTATTTGTATTTCATTTCTACAGTTTAGTAGTTTTTACGTCATTTTTTGTTTAGAATTTCGAAATATTACATTGTATTATATTATATTAAAGCATCATGTAAATCCTGATATGTACTGGGGACCGATATTGTTTAATTATCTGGAAATCGTTGCTAGTGTACTTATTGCCGCTTTTTTATATTATATTTGCTTTGCATGAGATTTTTATTGCACAATGTTTTTTTTTTAATATAAACATAAATCTAGTGTTATTCCCTATCAGGGTTTAATATTTTTATGAACTTATATTTAATTGTCTTATTGGAATCATTTTTGGGGGTTATTGCAGATATTATTTTTCGTAACTTACTACCTTGTTCTTTGCATTCACTTAGCACTGGTACAGTAAATGCAGGGAATCGATAATTAAAATAGTTCTTATATCAATTTATGTGTATACTTGAAATATCTCTCTCGCTCTCTCTCTCTCTCTCTATATATATATATATACATATATATATGTATATATATACATATATATGTATATATATATATATATATATATATATATATATATATATAAGTGTGTATGTATAATGCTGGATTTCTGAGTAAGATAAAAATGTTTACCCATCTAAATATGTTGATCTTTCATTTGTACAGATTTTCGTACAAATGATTCCGACACGATGTTGGGAGATAAGCATATAATAGTTTATAAAATGAGTAAATAATTGCACGTCTTTTCCTTTTGACATTGTATCTTGGGGAAAATGTTTATAGCCCTTGTATTGCCCAATTGAGCTATCTAAAGTAGAAATTCTGTTACAACAAAAAAAGGTGTAATGAATTTTATGCAAAATCGGAGTATGTTTATCACAGCATTATATATATATATATATATTTATATATATATACTTATATATATACATATATGTATATATATATATAAAGTTTTTTTTAGTTAAGAGAAAACCATTTTAAACTGTAATAATAACTGTTGTTTCCTTTAATTAGAGATTTAGCAACTATATGTGTGATTTCCAAACCAAGTCTAAATTAAAATAAATATCTACCAATAATATTGAGTAATCGTTATGACTTAGTTTTTAATTTCGGTGTTTCAGTTAAACGATTAAACTATACATAACTACATGTATGGTCGTTTTTCGAAAACATAATTAACGTAATATGTATATATATATATATATATATATATATATATATATATATATATATATATATATATATATATTTATATATATATATATGCACGCACACACACACACACGCATATATATATATGTATATATATATATATATATATATATATATATATATATATATATATATATATCATTCAATTTTCACCCCAAACAAGGCACAGTGCCACTTTGAAGCAGGGGGCTACTATCAGGGACTTAATTAGCAGGATCATTATGAAGGAAGATGAGTAGAAAGATGTTTGTTAACATTACACTTGAACTTCTTCATATCAGTGCAGTTGGGAAAGCAGAATCCCGGAAGGGAGTTCCAAAGATACGCAGTTCTGGGAAATAAACTATTGGAGTAAAAGGCTTTTTTGCACCTAGGGATCTCTACTGTAAAGGGATGAGACTTAGTAGCTTGTCGGGTTTGTCGGGGGTAGTTACGTCGGAGAGGTACATGTGCTTGCATTTCGTCAGAGCATTCACCATTAAAGTATTTGTAGAACCGGCAGAGGGATGCAACATCTCGTCGATTGGGCAGAGGATGAAGGCTAGATGATAGTTCAGGACCTATCAGGTTGGCGACTCTCTTTGAACACTGTCCAGGAGCGAGAGACAAGCAGCAGATGCACCAGCCCAGATGTGACAACAGTACTCCATACATGGGCGAATGGTTGCCTTATAGAGGTATAGGATACTGTCAGGCGTAAGTAGTTTTCTAGCACGGTAGATGGAGCCAACCTTCCTTGCAGCAGCCTTGGCAATGCTCTCAATATATCTATTCCAGTTCATATTCCCTGTACACGTTAGGCTGAGGAGTTTAAAAGAACTACTTTCAGGCAATGTGTCCTTGGCCATTTCTATTGGTGGTAGAGAAGGGTTATTGTAGTTATTGAAGGAAACTAGCTTAGTGTTAGCAGCATTGAATGTGACGAAGGACTGAAATATTTTCGCGAAAAGCGAGAGGAGGCAAATGGGGCGATAATTTAGTGAGTCAGTTCTTTCACCAGAATTCTTGAAGACTGGTACCACAGAGGCGGTTTTCCAGCAGTCGGGAAAACAAGATTCGTTAAGGTATTTATTGTAAAGTTTGGAGGGAACTAGAGCAACCTCGGCAGACCATTTTTTTTAATAGCACAGCCGGGATGAGATCTGGTCCACATGCTGTTGAGGTGTCTAAGTTTTTTTATAATAGCATATACCTGATAAGGGGTGATTTCAAAATCGTCTAGTGTGGCGTCTGTTTGCAGAGGAAAATCAGGGAGGGAGTGGCGTACCGAGTTCAGTGTGGAGTTTGAGGCAAACCAACTGGCAAGCAGATTAGCCTTGTCAGTTGCCGTGCATACAACCTTATGATTGGGGGAATTGTTGACTGCCCATTATTTACGCGTTTTGCTTACAGAAGTCCTCACTTACCATCGTATAAGTTAGCTGATGCCAATAACATTAAAAAGAAAGAAAGGGCGATCTAACTTATTTTTGACTGTTAATTGTGTGAAACCACTATCAGAGATTTATGATACATGAAAAAGGCATTTCTTCGAACGGACTATTTCTGTAAGAATTTTAAATACCTATACATATATTCACACCTTTGTACCATAGTATTATAATAGACTTTGTAATTAGATAGTTCATTCACTAATATATACTGTAGTTATAGAAAATTATCGATGTCTTCATTCGTGGTTATCTTAATTGCTGTACTGCAATTGCCGAGTAATGTACCTTCAGTTGCAAGAGCTAACCCTAAGTCTATGTGGCGGTACATGGAATAAATTTAATCACAGCGTGAGGCGTTTGGCGTTTTCTTGGACTACAGAAGATCGACTACGTCATGTGTGGACTTTCCGAGAAAGGGAATAAAGAGACCAGAAGCGATAAACCAATCCTGTTCCTGTGTAAACGACTACGGTCAACCTATCGTTTTGTGAGAGTTGATTTAGGTGACTTGCATAGCTGATTAACTTTTTTTTAGGCGTTTCATGATCGAAACCGCCTAAAAGCGAATTCATGTTATGGCGAACGTCCCCTTGGCGTCTTCGTCGGGTTATATGTCTGGCGTACCAAAAATAAAGTCTCCTAGTTTATATTCCGCGCGAATAGATCAGCGGAGATTCCAAAATGCATAGTTTTTATGAATTTAATTTTGCATGCGTCTCTCTTTTTCAGATATGGACGGTGTGACAATCTCAGAAATCAAACCCTATCATGAATGTGCTTCATAATCATAGATCCGTCATTGAATTCATGGGAAAGTGTACATTGGAAATGGTGGCGACTATGTTGAAATTAAATTATGCCATGCAAAACGTTTAATAGTTTTCCTTATTCTATTCCCTTTTTCGTAGCACTTCCACATGTTTAATTTAAAAAAATTATGAGATTTGACTTTTGGAACAACTATCGTATGATACAGTGCGCCCTTACTCCCAGACACGGACAATAGTATTCGTTTGCAGAACTGATTTGAGTATATTCTATATAGGCAAATAAATTTTGGAGTTCAAAATAGCACTGGCTTTAATTCTACTGTTCCTAACTTCTTAGTCTTTCAATTTTTTGAATACCCACATAGAAGTCTTTACTTTTGGAACGACCCTAGCATATAAGTTTGGTATGGTTAATGCCTAAAGCTATTTGGTTTATTTTAAGAAAATCGGCTGAAAATAAAATAAGAAAATGAGTTAAGTAGGAGATCGTAGCATTGATAAAAAGAATTGCTTAATTAAAATTCTTTAAAAAAAAACAAAATTAATTGACGTTTTTATCTCAGATAAAGTATATTAAAAATGATGCGCTATTTTTCCAAAATAAAAAATATATGCTTCAATACCAATAAAAGAGAATGTCTATCGTTCCTTAAGAAAATGAAAGTAGGTGAACGAGATCGACGCCATTTTTTAAAAAAATAGTTTTAAAATAGCTACCTACAGAGAGGGGCGAAGAGAAATAAATATAGAGAACGAGATAAAGAAGAAGAGATAGAGAAATATAGGGATAAGACAAATTTAGAAAAAAGGACGGCCATCTCCTCCTTTTATAAACTCACATGACACGTGGATAAATTCTTATAGCTAATCAAATATATTATTTTTATTAAAGTTATCCAATTTCATAAGTGCAAAGAAGACAGTGACCATTATTAGAGAGGCATATTGCCACGGAATTTACAATAATAACTAATAGTCGCTGCCAATGAGAATTCAATGGTAAACGGCTATTGCGATATTGTACACTTATCTGCAAAGATTCTTGTAAATAGTGGTGATTATTGGAAATCTGAGGAAACTTGCTATCACTGAGACTTAGGCAAACATCACAGGTTAGTCTCAAAGATGTATTCTTGCTGACGGCTTGTGTAAACACTCCTGGTTTATAATAATAGTAATAGAACTGAGCGTCATTTTTTTTTACTACTTGAATGTTGTCATGATGTCTGCAAATTTCCAACTGCACTCACTTCTTTCCATCATGCCAGATTTTTTGTTTTAAGCCGATTTGAAACAACTTAGATTTTGTGACAAAATAGATTATACATTTGTGGTATTATCAGCTGATTTTTCAACACGTATCACCTACATATGAGTTTAAAAGCAAAACTGTTTCCCCGCAACCTATATGATTTACTTGATAGAAACATCGACTACTGTAAACCGAAGGATTGGCATTAATAAAGGTAAATACACGTAAATTGCATGTTGCTTTCGGAATTCCATTTTAATCGAATTATATGTAATATAGATAGAGTAAAAGGCAGAAGGAGAAGTGCACGCGGACACACAGGCAGATCGACAGCCAGCCAGATAAAAGTGAGATAGAGGTAAAGGGGGGTTAGGAGCAATGTTACAAATTAATAGATTAATGGTTGCCTTTTACTGGTGTTGACACACCTTTTTCCTTAGTTTTTTATTCATCATATTTTTTTCGTTTCTCATAGATTTCTGCGATTATATTCGTTTAATGACTTGACACCCTCTATGGAGTGTGCTGTAAGATTCGACTTATAAAAAAAATGACACGAAAATCCTTCGGGAAGAGCTGGATTTTATTCGAGATTACGCAGTCATTTTAAATGATTGCAGGTGTGTACTGACAACCACCTCATATCAGTACGAGAGAGCTTGGTTAATCTTACAAATTCTACTAGTAGCAAAGTTTAAGTCACAAACAACGAACCGTTATCAAAGACTTGTGTAACAAGTATGTGTTAGCAAGCTTATTACAAATCATAAAAAATGCCTATCAAGTAGTTCAAGAAAGAAACTCACACAAATTTGCTTATTTGTTTTTGAAAAAGCTTTTGTCAAATAAACTAAGAAATGGTGTTAACTAATTTATATTGAAATGGGTAAATTGTTCGTTTTATTTTTATTGTTTGAAATAATAAACACAATTTACTAATAAAAGGCAGTTTCTATCGGGATTTATCTCATAAATCAACTAAACATAATCCAATCATTTTACAATATCTACACCAATACGTGCATGCATGCGCGTATAATCCTATATTAGGTTTTAATCACACACACACACACACACACACACACACACACACACACACACACACACACAAACACACACACACACACACACTGAGGAAATTGAAAGTCGCATTGACGAAGTGGGCATTATTTCCTTGCATGATTATCTGATAGGACTGTAGTTTCTTTTTCGTGGCGATTTAAATTCATATGGATGGCAGCTATAGCCAACACGTTAAGAATGTGCTGCAAAATCATAGAACGCATGATGTTCTCTTTGTTATAATAAAGGACAATTGCCTCTGTGTTTGTGTGTGTGTGTGTGAGAGATCGTTTTGTGTAGACTCCACAACCGCATGGCCGATATTTATTATATCGCACGCAAATGTTTACATCATGTATCTAGATTGGTTGATTGATTGGTTGTTTTTGTTTTACGGCATATAACTCCTTTTCAGTTTATTTAATGCCGAATTCAAAGATTTTGAAGAATCATTTTTTTTAAATAGAATATATTTGTTGTTTTCAAGTCGGTTTCTATTTAACACATAGTTGGGACCCTAACAGGTACTACCACTCCGGGTCAGAGTGGACCTGGGAGTAATGGCAATTAAAGGGTGGCTCAACACTCACCAAAGCCCGCAAGCTAGGGCCTCACCACCGGATATAGTTTAAGGTCATATCCAGGACCCATGTATCTAGAATCTCGCACAAGTGTGCACTTTATATATTTGGCAGTGTTTTATATAGGTTTTGTGTCGGAATGTCTTCGATGCGTACCGATAATGAATAATCGAATAAATCCGACGAATGAAAGTACAGCCGATTTTGACCAAAGTAAACACTTTATGCAGCCTACCACCAGGAAGTGATTCGAAAGTTCTATTACAACACACAAAAAAGAAACAATCCTTTAAAATTAACAGTAAATACTTTGATATCACAGGGTAGCGTCCGAAATGAACTGTTTTTGATTAAAGCACAATTGTACCATGATATTGACTTTTCCATTTTAAACTTAAATTCAAGCAATTATCACCACATAAGCAGTAAGTACGGGCATATAAAATCAATCGTGAGTTCTTTGATGTTACAGTGCCGTGTTTGAAATGAATCCTTCTGCTTTAAGACCAAGTAAAATACAATATGTGACTTTTTCAATTTAAACTGTAATTACAACCGTAATATATAAAAATATATTTTAAAAAGTAACGGTAGGGTCTTTACAGTGGAATGAAGACTACAATATATTTCTGGCCTATACTATGTATGTGGAGCTTTTTCCCGATTGATCGCGATGCATCTATGACTAGAGCAGCCAATCGATCGATTTGATTTAAAAATAGGTGATTGCAACGGCTTTAGGAACGATTAAAATGTGGGAAGGTTACACATTTGTTGATCATCATTTAATCCCGTGTAACGTCCGGTACTGCTGCTAATACGAAACTATAAGAAGATAGCTTTGATAGTACATTGCAATTACAGTCATGTATCTCATATGTGTTTTTCTTCAGTTTAGAAACCATTTAGCTGAGCCTAGATCAAGATTTTCGTAAGGGTTAATAAAGGCGACGTCTTTGGGAGCTATGGGATTCCTAGCATTGATCAAATATAAGAATTTCCTTTGATTGCTTCCGAGTTTTCAATGACAGAAAATTATTGAATTTAGATGTGAAGACAGCGAAATATTAATCAAAAAGGAAGCAGTCGTTTAGTTATGTATCCACAGGCGGGAATCTCTTGCAAAGAATCCCTGTTCATGATAATTTGGCATTGAGCGGAATAAGGAAGCAATATTTTATTGCGACAGTAAACCGTCTTGTTCATATAAATGTTTTACGAAGGGGAACCAGCGATTGAAGTTTAGTCGAACATCTTTCATTAAAATAACGTTACAATAGAAACAGACATACAACGCCATTTTGTGGGAAATGAGTTGCAAGGTGGAGAAAAACTCAGCTCTTTCATACGATTGCAATTTCGATTACATAACTTGAACCGTACTGAAGCGTTAATCATCCTATGTGGGATTAACCTGCATTCCCTGAAGAGGGGGAAATTTATTGGAATTAAAAATTCGCAAGAGATGCACAGTCTTTCATATGCGGTTAGACCAGATGACTAATTATTAGGGCAATGACAACAGCGAATTATTTTCATTGTTTTTACTCTCGCGTATATATCCGACAGAGTAAGAAACAATTATTAAACCGAGGATCACATCACTGTACATAACAACATATAATATATCAATGCATATATAGCTGAGAATCAAAACAAGGAAAAGAATACGCTGTTATCATATCCCTACTCATTAGCTATTTTTACTTCTTGCAAACATGTGTCGACCAACTAAATAAATAAAGTGCATGGTATTTAAAAATATTATCTATCTGGTACCGGTCAGCTTAAATGTTGCTTAAATTCGGCGATTTAACAGAGACTGGTATGTCAAGCTAGTTATTTTGTATCGATTGTTTAGTAGGTCAAGCTAAAAGAAAGCACCCTGAGCGACACATCGTAAGCTGTAGCCGCTGTGCATTATCTTTGGTTAGTTGGCTGTTTTTGTTTTACGGCATATCAAGCCTTTTCGGGTTATTTAATGCCGAATCCAAAGATTTTGTAAAAAAAAAATTTAATAGAATATATTTCTTGTTTTCAAGTTAGTTTCTATTTAACCCATAGTTGGAACCCTAACAGGTACTACCATTCTGGGTCAGAGTGGACCTGAGAGCAATGGTGTTTAAAGGGTGGCTCCACACTCCCTAAAGCCCACAAGTTGGGGCCTTACCATTGGATATAATTAAGGATCATATCCAGGACCCCATTGAGGGACTTTTACCCTCTGCAGGGGGGGCAGTCGATGTGTCTTCTATGATATAGTTTAAGGTAATATCCAGGACCGCATTATGTTTGGAAGCATCTCACTAATAGATAGGTAAACGTTTGCATGAGGTCACAAATACTTTCTGGAGGAGTGGAATGATTTAACCATCTTTACGACCCTAGTAATACAGTGAATACACGTATGTATATCTTCATTAAGATTTGATCGGAATAAGTTATCATATGCAGAGGCATTTTGGAGAAAACATATCTTTGATTTAAACAGGAAAAAAAAACAAGAATATTCAGACTAAACAGTAGTTAACTATCAAAACCTGTTTTTGTTTTTGTTCTGGAGGAATTGTATTGTGACAGGTAGATTCTCAAGACGTATCTTAAAAATCAGCATTCTTATTCTTTTTACATTTTTTATTATTTTTTTTTCAGTATAACATCATTTTGAATTGGTCATATTTGTTTACAACACAAAAGCTGGCATTTTGACAACACTATGCAGACTTGATTTTTTTTCTGTCTGAGATATACAATTTTTAAGAAAATATTACTTGTATTATGTACAATTGTCTTCTGAAAGTAAATGCTATTTCAAATGACATGTCTAAGTACGTTCATGAGCTTATAATTCTACAGAGGAAAAATGTTTTGTGCTTTTCTTTCGCATCTGTTATATTTCAATTCCTATTGTTTTATATTTTGACAAGTCGTGCAGCTGTTCTGATAGCTATATTGTTATTGGAGAGTAAAGACATGTCAACCGCATGCCAATGTCGATTTTATTATTTTTTTAACGAAATTTGTATATATTTGGGGAAAAATATCGCCATCATTGTGGGTACTATAATTTTTCCAGTATAGTAGCATTTTTCTTGTCACATTCCATTAATCCTCTGTGCTAGTACTAAACTTCTGCGGCTTCGAAACTTATTATATATTCCAGAAATATCGATTTTTAAACCAAATCGTTTAAATGAAAACAAGGCCGATGAAAACATATTTAATAAATGTTCAAATCGTTGCTAGCTATTTTACTTATACGTAAGACAGGATAATTTCATTACATCGCTACAACGTTTAATAAAATGATTTGAAGCAAAACGTTAAAATCGTTACCATTTCAATGTTGGAAACACGGCACAAATCCTCCCATATTCATGTTAATAGATACATAAATATTAACATTTTTATAATAGTATTTTCCTTTAGGACAACAAATGAAAAAAGAAATTGAATGAAATCAATTCGCCTAACCGATTGTACTTTGGGGATTTCTTTGTTTTTCCAACCTGATCATGATCCGAAAAAAAACCCACCTCTATTGTTCTTTCTAAATACTTTTGGCCAGTTGCTATAAAGTAAGCTGCTATATCTTTTTCTGGAATTATAAATTTGTCTAGAGACTATAAATACAGTTATCTTTAACTCTTTATTGAGTATAGTTTTATGGTAGTTATGGACCGTAGAATTATGACGTGTACTTCTGTAACATACTATTCGTAATATATGTTTTGTTAATGATGCCATTCTCTATCTGTATAAAAGCCAAGTCCGTCCAAGGATGGAGTACTGCTGCCACATCCGGACAGGAGCTGCTAAAAACAGTATATCCTGCCTTGACAGAGTACAAAATAGACTTCGTAGTTTGGTGGGGGGATTCCCTTTTCTCTTCCCTGCAACCTATCTCCCACAGAAGAGACGTGGCGAGCCTGTCTTTGTTTTATCGTTATTTCCATGGCAAGTGCTCGTCTAAGCTCCAATCTCTCGTCCCCCCCCTCACCAATCTTTCACGAGTAACACCCGTCTGGCTGAAACTACTGTCAATAATTTTCCCCACTCTTTATCTGTGCCTAAATTCAAACGTAGATTCCATGAGCAGAGCTTCTTTCCCAGAAGTGCACGAGTGTGTAACTCTCTGCCGTTAAGCTGTTTCCCACCAGGCTACAACTTGGATTTCTGCAAATCCAACATAAAAAAAAAATCCTGACAAACTGCCCCCTTAAGTAAGACACTCAATCAAATCTCCAATACTAATGATTACTACAATACTTCTCATTGATTACTCTACACGAAATAACCTTTATCCCTGAGTGGCTTCCGCGCATTGATAAGTAATGACCCCCATGTAAAAAAACTATACCATAATTATTGTCTTGATTATTATCGGACTCCAAGTCTAATTTTTTTGCTAAACAATTATGCAATGAAACGGAACAATATTATTAATGGAGAGTAGATAATGCAGTGGGTGTGTTATCGTCAGCTTCAGTAACTCTCGATTCTCCTTTTTTGTCTCTCAGTCCTAATTACAATGAAGATTTTTTTGACAAAGGGGGAAGAGACAGCTGCTTCCCAGGTTCGTAGTACTTCGTGAAAAGTAGTCTGAGATGTCGGAAATTTGTATGTGTATATGTCTATCCTTGTGGCCATGTCACTAGTAAGGGTGCTGGAGGTAAACGTTTCGTCTGGGCTGACGTTATCCGGCTGATAGTCAGGGGCCCGAACCTTAGATTGACTACAAAGGAGGCGGTTCTATCAGCAGGTCCAAAGTACTGAGGCTGCTGTATTGCCATTTGGTGAATGGGGTCTGGAGCATGCAGTAGTCTCTGGAGGGACCTCTCGATGTCATAACAGTGGGTAATTGTTACGGCTTTACCTTATCATGTGCTACATAAAAAAAACAAAAAAAATGTTCCTGTCCTTTTCTCCCTTACTTTCCCTCTCTATCCTGATCTAACCAAGTATGCCGACCTGTTCCACAAATCCCAAAACCTCAACATGAAATATCTCCAGAAAAAAGAAAATCTCGAATAAACCTTGACCCCCATCTTCCAACTTAGAACTGGAAAAGGGCCGACCACTTCCCTAGATGAGTTCATAATTAACGGATACTCTAACTTAACATCTAAATCCGACCCCCAAGACCGCGATGGCATGGAATATGTGCCTACATTAAAGATGGCTTCCCATGTGGGAGGAATATATATAGAGAAGATCCTAATTTACCTTATATGTGCTTCCGGGTTGCACTTACTTACACCACTGCATTTATATTTGCCCTCTATCGGCCCAATAACAGCGGAGTTACTATCTTTAAGACTATATCTGAGAAAATAGAGCACATCCTGTCGGCACATCCCTCGGCTTACATTAAGTAAATAACAATAAGAAGCCTGCAATATTAATGCTGGAGTCCCCCAGGGGTCCATCCCGGGCCCAACTCTTTTTACTGATCTACATCAATGATCTCCCTAAACACATACATAAATCATTCGTTGATATATATGCTGATGACACGGCCATCTACGGCAACACATAACAGGCTGTAAATGATAAAGTTCTCTCTGATTTTCTCTCCTCTTATATCGTGCTCGTGGTTCAGTGGGGGAAGAGGTGGCTGGTTACCTTTAATGCATCTAAAACCATGTTCCTATCTTTACATCATCTACGCTCTGATCCCCATCTGACATCAATTGAAATGAATGGCTCTCGTCTACGAGGAGCGCCATGTTTTGACAAGCTTCTGGGATTAACCTTTACTCCTGATCTGAAGGGGAACACGTACATCAAGTATGTTGCCAAGGTCGCTGGAAAGATGGTGGGATCCTTCTATCGCCCCAGAAAATATCTCACTACGGATGCAATTCTCTATCTATATAAAAGCCAATACGCCCACAGATGGAATACTGCTGCCATATCTGGGCAGGAGCTGCTAAAACAGCCTATCCTGGCTTGACAGAGTACAAAATAGACTTCGTGGCTTAGTGGGGGATGCTCTTTTCTCTTCCCTGCAACCTCTCTCCTAGAGAAGAGACGTTGCGAGCCTATCTTTGTTTTATCGTTATTTCCATTGCAGGTGCTCGTCTGAGCTCCAATCTCTAGTCCCCCGTCGCCACTCTTTTACGAAAAACACCCGTCTAGCTGAATTACTGTCAATAATTTTCCCCACTCTTCATCTGTGCCTAAATCAAAACGTAGATTCCATGAACAAAGCTTCTTTCTTTGAACTGCCCACCTTTGGAATTCTGTTCCGTTTGTCTGTTACCCACCTGACTACAACCTGGATATCTTTAACTCCAACGTAAACAAACAACTGATGAACCGCCCCCTTAAGTAGACACTTTTATTAAATCCCCACACTAACGTGCTGTACATGCAATAACCATTATCCCTGAGTGGCTTCCGGGCCTTGATAAGTGGTGATCACATTGTAAAAAAAATATCATTATTTTTACGAGAAATATGCATATTTGTTAGTTTTAATACGTAGAAAACATATAAAAACGATATATATAAAGCAGATCATGTGCTGCTTTGTGAAAATCTGAATAACCTTGAAATAATATATCGTGAACAGACTGTACGATAAATAATCTCAACTTTCGTATTTATCTATCTACTTTATTCATAGTATGCTTAAATGTAATGAACCCCTTAAACTAAGTTTCTGTTTAAAATATATTCGTGTTTTTTTTTTTTTTTTTTTTTTTTGCTTGTTTGTTATAATGTTGCTTTCAAAGTGGTTGACAAGAGTAAATGTCTATAATGAGGTGATCGGTGTTGATTGTTATTTTGTTAATAGTACCACTGTTACCGGACACCATTTGTGTGGAAATTTTTACTAACCGGAACTCGATGTGGAGGGGTGAAGCAATGGAATTCTGTGTGGCAGTCGTTCAAGCAAAAGGTTTGAAAGTGCTTGGGCGACTGATTTTATAATAGTGTTTGTTTTTTGTCTACTCACGTGGATCGGACTTAACATTTGCATAGAATCGACTAGTGGGTATAAAAACACCCCCTATCGGTGATATCGTTGGTTGGTCTTTTTGTTTTAGTCCAGCAGTCCGTTTCATAGTTACTGTTACAAAGACGACCTGTCGTTGTAAGCAACGAGGCAATTCGTTGCAACTCCTGTTGTTCAAGAAAAGGCGTGAAGGATTCACCGTGCAAAGTAAGAGTTTCATAGTTTTTTCCTTCTACGTCGAGTTTTGGTTTAACCCGTTGAGTTGCAGAAACGCCTCTCCCTCCCCCTTTTAGTCGATTAAAATCCGACATTACATAGTGATGAAAAGTTGTATAATGAAGCGCGCTTGCTCGGGAAAATGCTTCAGAACAGTTTTAACCAATTGGTATATAATATGTAAAAACTCTAGTTTCTAGTAAGGGTGAAAATAGCTCTATGTATCTGCCACAACATTCATGTTAACTACATGCTGACGTCACGTCGAAATATTTTTTTAAATTTCCGCCCAAAATTCGCTCCATTTTCATGAAATGTTATTTCTGATGAACATACAATTTTTATTAGAATAGAGCTATTCGAGAAAAAAAAACATACGTGCAAACACTAATTAATAACAGATGTGTTGCTTTAATACTTAGTATGCGTTGTATGTCTACATTCGGGAATTTCAATAACCACAGGCTTATACTAGTCCCCTGCCTGTAAACTTATGCATTTATTCATTTGAAACAAATATGCGTGTTGTTCCTATAATATTGCCGGTATCCTCATAAGTATTATTTTATTTTATTTTCATTGTTTTTTTTCTGTTGCTTTGTGAACAAAAAAAACACCTCGAGTTCAGAATGAATATGCGAAACCAATCATATATTGTGCGAATACGAACGAATGTTGACCAAAAGATTAATCATTTCCTCGTGGAATTTATTAACCTTTCCTAGATTTATCTGATAAATTATATTCATGTAAAAGCTGTTTGCTCTTAGAGCAGCTGAAATAAATGAATATAAGACGTAAGACACTGAAATCACAAAATCTAAAGCTCCTATAAAGAGTCCTATACGTAATGTATAATAAAATTGACTGCGATTCTTTTACATCAGCATTGTGGAAAAAACAAGGAAGGCCCCGATGCCTGGAAGAGGGGTAGAGGTCCGAGAAGTTCGGTTCTACCCTGAGCCGTTTGTGACTGCCAATTTACATTATTACGTGGAGAAGTGGTGGTTGGTTGGCCCTTGCTTATATATTGAACATGCCTTGGGTCTGGAAGTTATCATTTAGTCATCATTATGTCAACGCCACTTGATTTGAGAAAATTCTGAAGGGTGCCGACGTCGTCCTTGTTCTGAGTTGTTCCCCGTCTACTAGTAGTTTTCTTATACTGCGTTTAAAGTGTAACGTAACGAGGTAGGTTGCTAGCAGTACCTTGGTGAGCACTTTCACTGTTACCCGTTGCTTGCCGACGTATATGGCCCTCCAAGTCTGGACGTGGTGTGAGGTATGCTGCGGACGGGGGCCTCTGCGGAATGCGGGAGTCGTTGGTTCCTTTCCGGGTTAGTCCAATATCTCACCAGAGAGTTAATGCGTCGTATTTTTCATCCAGTTGGGGTCGCAAGATACCGATCATTTCGCAACCTTTATAACGGACCCATATCGGACGATCCAGCCCAACTACTGTCGAAATTAAATTTTCGACAACAGTTTATTTATTAAGTCAAACCACTAATAATTGGATTCATTACCATCCGGATTGATTTATGCACATTGGTCGCTAGTAAAACTATATTTTAATTGCAATTGTTATTGTTTGATAGATCATATATATATATATATATATATATATATATATATATATATATATATATATATATATATATATATATATATGAATAAAAAAGAATGCGAAAAGTATGAAAGCTTATAACTTTTCTTTATTCGTTTTTAATTGGTGACGTGCAGGAATACAAAATAATGATATGAAAAAAAATTAAAAAAACTTTTTTTTATATATGGAGTAAGTGTTTGATATATATATATATATATATATATATATATATATATATATATATATATATATATCAAACACTAACTCCAGATCTACCTGAACAACTTGTAAGAAGAGAGAATTGGTGCCAAACGCCCTTGCGTTTTCTAGCATAACACTGATTCTGCTCACAAAAAGAAGATAACACATGAGTGTATGTTCAACAATATTCCGCACCAAGGGTCACTGAATATTAGGTCGCCATCTTCAATCTACTGCAAGATCATTGAATGTCTCGTCTGACGCATAACCGACGCCAATCAACATACACACCTACCATACGGCCGGCTTTCTGTAAAAGTTGCTATCGTTGTCGCATTCGTCGCTGAAGACAAGGGTTTGGCCCCTAAAGTGTGACTCATTTAAATACCGCCTATAGATGATTGGTTCCGCTGACAACAGATACATTGAAAAATATGTAGAACGAAATTCAAACTAATGCTATGAGACAATCTCGATTCTGTCAGTATATGCAGCATATGCTTTTATTGCGTTTTTATGTTGCTTGTTGTTCACTGTGAAATTTGCTGCAACACCTGCAGCTTTTTAAAATTTAAAGCACGCCATTTACGAAAATTGTCGGGAACTAAAATCAAACACCGTATTATAATATAGAATTCCAGGTCAAAATTTGAGTGTTCAATATTCTATTAGAGAGAAAAGCAAACACATTAAATTTAGCTAGTTTGGAATTGTTTTTATTTTGAAAATAGTTCAGAAAACCACACATTAAAATCCTTTTTATTAAACAAGTACAGAATAGCACCTTTTATTAATTTTCCATGAGAAATTTGCTATTTTTGAGACATTGTCAATCAGCTTCCTACGGTTTTGCGGGAAGATCTTCTCTCACTTTACTTTTGCTGTATCTCTATGTGATTTTTATTCGAAAATCTTTTACTAGTCATTTTTTGTAATTGTGTGCACCAGGTTTACGACGGATTTTGGATCAGCACATTATCTTACTCAAAGCATCTTCTTGTTAATGTTTAACTGTGAGCTAAAACATGACATATACTGCTTTCCGGGAAGCACACTTTACTTGCAAAGGTCTTATTTACTAGTATGCGAGAAGTTCCCGATCAAGTTTAAATCAGGGCATTATCAAAGCGCGCCCATTATCTGAAATAAGTGATTTTTCAACCATATTTTTGTTAACGTTGCAGGAAGAGCTCCTGCAATACATTTACGTGGAAACAGGACGCAAACGCTTTTATAATCTAATATGATGTTAATCAAATCCGTAATAATTCATAATTCAGTTATGTTCATGCTTAACCGTTACTTGACGACAATTAATCGTAGATCAATCTCTTTTCTTCGAACTTCACTGCTTCGAGTAAATGCACGAGAGAAAACCGCGACTTTCGACAAGATAACTCTAAAATCCTTTCATAAAGAAATTGTGTTTTTTTTCTTTTTTTACGATTACCGTTTTTAATGTAATTCCGAATATCACTTGCCATGTTAAAAATGGGGTTTCCTAATAATACAAGGGTTAACGATAATGGTGTTGCCTGAGAGAAAACGCCACTACAGTTTTATTTCAAAACTTTTATTGAAAACATTAATTCAGGTAGCTTGATTTTCTAGTAGAGAGTACATCTATGCATTGTAGCCGCGTTCAGCTAAATCACCGCCTCGATCTGGGTCCAAAACAAGGAGCATACCTTTCCATTGGCGCCAGCGGTAGCTTTGCAAATACTTGGCGGACATCGGCAATCAGGCTGGCTTTGATGTTGGGCATGTTCCGACGTAGGACTAAACGAAGTCGTCCAGCGGTTCCAGGTCCTGGAAAGAAGAGAATCGGTGAAAGAAGTGTTTAAAGTCGTAGTACACCTTGTGAAGACAAGCTTACAAATCTAAGGAAGTCATATCTACGTAACATTTCTTGTTATTCGGGTTTTCTTTTGCAAATATTGGGGCCTGGTAAACTATGATTTTGGTTAGATATTTATTTTGAAGTGGGCAAAGTGGGCAGGCTCTGCAGTTGCATTTATCTTGTTCGTTATTAGTATTTTTTAGTTTTATTTCAAAACCCGATATCATGACCACAAAGGTAAATTCAAAAATAGAAAAAAAAACACCGAATGAAATCTACCCTAGCGATCAAATACTGGGAACTCAAAGAAAGCGGAGGCTCGCCGATAGTCGAATGGAAAATAGTAAGACAAGCAAACACATGTAGAGACCTAGACGATTCATGTAGATTATGCCTTAATGAACAATTTGCTATTCTTTACTTTCAAGAACACTAATATCTATTAAACTGTAGGAGAGAAATAGCGAACAATTGTGTTTACAACATAAACTTTACTCTAGGAGAGCGATAGAAAACAATTTTAAAACAAACAATAATAGGAAATAAATAAATAAAATAAATAAATACACGTATACATAAATTGTCATACATATATGTATATATATATATAAATACATATATATATATATATATATATACATATAACTAAAAAACACATTTAGCCTAGATTTAAAATAGGTCAGGACACAAGATACCTACGCTCCCCGCCAAAACACAACACACAAAGGAACGGGCGACCCAGAAGTCAACTGGGCCTTTTTCCTGTAAGTGCCTGCTCATTGGATGATAAGGAAGGGTTCGGTGAAAACTAGAAAGCTGATTGGCTAACTAAAACATGATAGAAAGTACATATATTAAACGCTATACAACCACAAATATATATGCATATATATATATATATATATATATATATATATATATATATATGTTTTTACTTCTAGATACCGGACTGTTACAAACTTTTTAGATGCTACCGTCATTTGATCTTCTACTCTTCACTGCACCATTCGTGTGAAATTATTTTTCTTTTTTCCCCATTCCTCATTTTTTTTTTTACTTTTTACCAAGTAAGATCTATGGCTCACTTGCAGTTTCATTAAGCATTTTGCAAGCAAAATCCGATTCCGCATGTTGCTTATTCCTACCCTCTGATGAAAAGGAATGTATTTCTTTCGAAACTCTACAGTTTAAGGGCAATTCACTTAATCAGTAAACTTTGTATTTGGCCTTGTATTGAAACAAAAGGAATGTTCAAAAGAAACGTAGTTCTGCTGTGACATTGCGTTTTATTTTCTTTAAAACACATTTTTAACGATGATTAAATATATATATATATATATATATATATATATATATATATATATATATATATATACTAGCATATCAGTCCGGTGTTGCCCGGGTGTTTAGATGTGTATGTTGAGCAAAAAAAAAAGTGGTAGTACGAAGGCAGACACGTTCACTTTTACAGAGAGTAGCATTTCAGCCCAGTGTTGCCCGGGTGCTTGGAGGTGTATGTTGAGCAAAAAAGTGGTAGTAGGAAGGCGGGCACGTTCACTTTTACAGAGACTAGCATTTCAGCCCGGTGTTGCCCGGGTGCATTGAGGTGTATGTTGAGCAAAAAACAAACGATCATTTTTTTTTTAATTTGACCCCTATTATGACCCCTTAACATTTACTGTTTTGAGCTCAAATAAAGTGAGTAATTTAGATCCATGTCGGAGGAATATATATATCTAACATTTAAAGTGTTTAGAGTAGTTTAGTAGAGTTCTCAAGGGTCAAATCGTTGAACATTGACCCCTTAACAGCCAAATTTCTGGCCGAAAACCGATCACAAAAGATTTTCCCAAATCTCAATACCCTGCATATCAAATTCCCAGTCTGTAGATTGAAAATTGACAGAGTTATTTTGTAAGGAAATGTACACTGCTATACACACAGACACACAACGGGATGTTCACTTTTATAGATATACTAGCATATTAGCCGGCGTTGCCCGAAATTTTGTATGTGTATGTTGCGCAAAAAAAGTGATAGTAGGAAGGCAGACTCGAACTCGTACGGTAAAGAAGGAAAAGAACAGGGAAAACATGACGTCTTTTCTGTTACGACCACCACCTAACCGGAAATGACTTATGTTTAAATTATGGCTACACAATCGAAAGGAGAGGATGACTTTCAAAAATATCGGCGAAAAAAGAGATCCCCCCCTAATAAAAAGTTCCTAGTTGAAGATTAAGATATACATTTTTTTAGTAAGTTTTTCGATATTTGTCGTCTGAAAGATCGAACATTAAAACGATCCTGATCACGGAAAAATCCGTCGCATCTGTCAAAACTTTAAGGCAGATATTCAAACATACATACATATATTTTTTATATTTGTAACTAAAAATTTTCGACCCAACCCGATTAAAAAGCTTGCCCTATATCTGAATACCATTTATGTCAAATTAAAAATATTTAGACCAGAAGTTGTCTGAGTAATTTGGTAGAGACCGGAGAGGTCAAATTTTTAAAAACTTTGGCACCTATTATGACCCCTGGACATCTATTGTTTTTGGGTAAAATCAAATTATTAAATTTGATCCATGTCCAAGAAACATATATCTAAAATTTCAATTGCTTATAACCAAAATTGGCGGATGAGTTTGTTGAGTTCTCAAAGGTCAAATTATTAAAGCTTGACCCCTTAATCGGCAAATTTCTGGCCGAAAATGGACTACAAAGATCTTCCCAAATCTCAGTACTCTGTATATCAAATTTCTAGTCTGTAGACTGAAAATTGACATAGTTATTTCGTAGGGAAATATACACAGACACACAGAGAGACACACAGACACGACAGATATATATATATATATATATATGTATGTATATATATATATTGCTGATATATATATATTGCTTATATATATATATTGCTTATATATATATATATTGCTTATATATATATATATATATATATTGCTTCTTTATATAAATATATATATATATATATATATATATATATATATATATATATATATATATATATATATATATATATATACAGGGTGATCCTCCCCAAAAAACAGAAGCTAAATGAAGGCCATCTATAACATATGCTGTGGAACGGAGAAAAAAACGACCAAAAACCCTAGTGTTTGGCGGGATGTTTTTGAATATAATAAACTAATTATGACCAAAGTTTCATTTCATTCGAACAAAACATTAAGAAACGGGGCCTAATTTAAATTGGGGCCCGTTTCTTAGGTCACCCTATATATATATATATATATATATATATATATATATATATATATATATATATATATATATATATATATATACCGACTTTCTACTCCATCTAGAGGAGAAAATATATTTTTAAGGAAAGTTAAAACGAAGATTCCACACGAGCGTAAAAATAACACTGAATTTAGGTTTAAATATAGTCATACATATGATTAGAGTAATATGTTGTATATTTCTGTTTAAATCACTATAACTGTAATTATCTGTAAGAAAAACCTGTTAATAAAAGTTTAAACGCTAAAACTTTCACTGAATAAAACAGTATTTATTTTTTAGATGGTTATATGTATATATTCTTTATTGGTAAACTAACAATTTTTTTTATCTTGAGAGAGTTAAACAGCAATTATTCATCAAACACGTTAAAATAAGCATACACTTCAATACATTGGTCTTTTTCTTGTGTTATAGTTATATGATGTGTATTTATGTGTCAATAAGTATTTTACACTAAGGACGTAATACTACAATTATCTGTAAGAACACAGTGAAAATAAGTTAAAATCACCTAATTACATCCATCTAAGTGAAAAATAACTTAACCTTCCCTTTTTTGTTACTTACATATCCTATATTTTCTATGCTTTTTTAGCTCAACGATAGACTACATTTATGTGTAAAAACACATTAACATGAGTTAAAATACAAAAACCTATCCTTTAATTTATTTTGGTTTTAGATATATATTATATATTTATATTTAAATAAATATTTTATCTCTTCACTTTTTCGCCATAATACATTTTAGTTTATCTTTAAAGATTTTTATTGGGCATCTCCGATATAATATTTTGATTGCAAAAATTCCCCTCTAGAACAAAGTACCGTACGTTTGCAACAACAGATGCAACATAAAAATTTATTAGGTCGAGAATATTTGCCACTTTTTATGCAAGTTTAGAAGACTATTTTAGACACATTTTATCGTAAAAGTATAATCCTACATTTGATCCTGGGAGCAACACCATCACAATCGCAACCAACTTTAGAGGAAGTAGTTCTTATTTTTCCTTTTAAATTTGAGGTTAGCCCACCCACCCCAGTCATCCACGGATATAATTCTGCACTTTCGACAGATATGGGGTTTCACCATTCGTAAATTGATCATAAACAAATACACATACCAAAAGCTTTCTCTGTTCTGACTAATGATTAATAAAGTCGCCTCAGCGATATCTCGCTTAATTTGATTAGTTGAGACCTGCTATTCTTTTATTCCGGAAGGAATGTATTGCCTACATAAACGAACATTTCAAAAATTCTTCAAAATTACGTCGTTCTCTACAAGAGACCAGACCAATCGCAGAGAATGTATACTTTTATTTATAAAATATGTTTTGCAACATATCGAATCATGTTTATATGACAAAATTCCTTTCATTTTATATTTAATGTATCGTTGGTGTTAATTGTTTTTATACACTTGTGCTACCGTACTAAATCATTTCGCTTATATAAATCGTTGATGTTATTACTAATAATGTTTTGCGATATATCGACACATATTTATAAGCCAATAGCTTTTTACGCTAAGTAAATCTTTATTAACAGTACGATTCATTGAAATTATTTTTATGCTATATAAATATTTTCTAAATATATAAATAGTTGATGTGTTTTACTAAATAATATTTTGTGACACATTTGCTTATGTTTATAAGCAAATAATTATTTTTACTGCGCTAAGTAAATCATATTTTTATCAGTACGATTGACTAAAATAATTTTTTACGCTAAATATTTTTCTGCATCAATAAAACGCACATTTTGTTACTAAAGAATGTTAAAAATTATTTTATTAACAGGACGATTGACTCTAAATAAATAGTTTCTGCATCAACAAATCATACATGTTGTTAATAAATAACGTTTTCCGATGAATCAATACATGTTTATAAGCCAAAAGCTTTTTTTTTTCTAAATAAATTGACAGTTTAAAGACTTCAAAGTCTTCTCCTGCGTTATTTGAAGAAGTAAGGCTGTCTATTTCTGATGATTAAAAAACTGTGTGTATGCGTGCATGTATATGTGTGGGTGCGTGTGTACGCATGGAATTGTGCTTGTGCGTCTGTGCGTGTGTCTGTGTGCGAATGTGTGCAGGACAGTATGTGTGCGTGTGTTTGTATGGTGTGTGTGTGTTGTGTATGTGAGTATGTGTAGTGTATACGTACGTGCGTGTATATGTACCTACGTGCGTGTGTGCGCCTGAGTTTGTGTACGTGTGTTGGTGTATCTGTGGAGTTCTATGAACGAGCGTGTATGCGGGTGCTACGTATATGCGCGTGCGTGCGTGTTTGTGTGTGCGTCTGTATATGTGTGTGTTGGTGTGTGTGTTTGTGCGTGTGTTTATGTGTGTCCGTATGCGTGCGTGTGCGTGTGTGAGGGTGTTGAATTTTTCCAACACAAATCAATCTAATACTTGCGTTAACAAGACGGAGCCACAGCTACGCGTGGCCGGGTGTGTACAGATAGTTATGGAATATTCCATTTTCATTCTATTGCAATCAGTAAGATAAGAGTCGATCTACATCGACCAAACACTAACTGGTGACAACTAACGTATTAGTATTATTTTCTTGTGATCTGTCTGACAAACCGCTGCCTGGCGATAACTAACTTATTAGTATTGTGATCTTTACCGGCCAAATACTAACAAAAATTAACTTTAAAATATTATCATTGTGATGATCTGTACCGACAAAACACTGCCTGGTGATAACTAACTGAATATTCTTATCGGCTCACATGGAGCTTTCACACAAGTCAGCAAACGATCTGATTGGAGACCTGTGATGTTCTCTGGAAGCTGAGTGACAACAAGTCTCCCCAGACGTCCAGCTCTCTCCTCCTCCTTCGATAGCATTTGCAAATAAATTTGCATCATGGTAACAGCCCCTTACCATTGATTTCTCGCTGGCAGTGGTCATTGGTGTATACTGGAATTTGAGTCGCACTAAGCCTCCGCAAGATTCTAGTTCTCTTCGCATTTTCCACCAGATGTCTGGCCAGCGCTCCCTCCTCGGTCTTTCCATCCTCCTTGACCCTTCTCGGCTCTTTGGTATCACTTTTTTTTTGGGGGGAACGGTGTTGAAACAATGGAGAGATGCATGATGGGGGGTGTAGAAAATGTAGATCTGCAGCTTCGGTGTTCTTCATTCCCTTTAACGCTTCTTCGTTATATTGTCTTGTGTTATTTTCTGCATTCAAGGATTTCCTTAATATTTCAGCCATTTTCCTTATCGTTAGGCGGTGTATTTTTGCAGCTATTCCTCTGATTCCAATTTCTGCCATTCTTTTTTCCAGGTTTTTCGGGATTGTTCCTTGATTTTCTTCATCATCCAAATCCCTTTTAACTCTCTGGCTAGTTCTGTGTATTTGCTTCGTTTCTCTTTTTCTTTCATACTCACCTTGTGGTCAGCTGGGACAGCAAAGTCTACGATTTGACAGAATTTCTCTTACTTGTTAATTATTATGACATCTGGTTTTCTTGATTGGATGGGTTTGTTCGTCTGTATGTCCATGCCCCATAGGATATTGTGGTTCACGTTTTATTGTTATTATTATTATTATTATTATTATTATTATTATTATTATTATTATTATGAAACAAGGAATCGTCTTACACATGTTCGGGTGTTTTATGTTTCTGCCTTTGTGTACACTTTTTCCGGCCAAAAGCGACAACAGCGGCGGAGTTTATTAAATAGCAAACGAAACATGTAAGGGTTTCTAACCAAAATTTTAATTTGAACTTGAAATTCATGATTAAACAAGGAATTGTCTTACACATGATAAGATGTTTTATGTCTTCGTATTTGTGTACATTTTTTCCGTCCAGAAGCAACATCAGCGGCGAAGTTTTACAAAATAGCACACGTCAAGTAAGTGTTTCTAACCGAAATTTTAATTTGAACTTGAAATTCATAGTTAAACAAAGAATTGTCTTACACATATTCGGATGTTTTATGTTTCTGTTTTTGTGTACATTTTTCCGGTCGTCACAACATCAGCGGCTGAGTTTTAAAAATAGAAGAGTGGAAAAAAAGAGGCGTTTCTTACTGAAATTAGAATTCAAAACTTGAACTCACGGTTAAACGAGGAATTTTCTTTCACATCTTTGGATGTGTTATGTTTCTATTTTTGTGTACATTTATCTGGCCAAAAGCAACATCGGCAGAGGAGTTTCAGAAAAAAACGAATAAAGTAAGCTTTTATCACTGAAAGTATTATTATTATTATTATTATTATTATTGTTGTTGTTGTTGTTTTTGTTGTTGTCATTGTTCTTCTTCTACTTATTATTATTTTTATTTTTATTTTATCATTATTATTATTATTTCCATTATTATTATCATTATTATTAGTATTATTATTATTATTATGATTATTATTATTAAAAAAAAATACTTTATTAGTTATTACTATTATCATTAATATTATTAATACTAGTAGTAGTGGTGGCGGTAGTAGTGGCGGTATTTTTTTATTATTACTGTAGCTGAAATGGTAAGTGTTGTTTTTTGCTGTCATTGCTATTGTTTTTTTTTTGCTGTTAATATTATTGTAGATTTTATTTCTACTGTTGTTGGTGCTGGTAATGGGAATAGTGGTGGTGGTGATGTAGGAAAAAAGGTCGGAAGGGGATCTTTAACCTTGATGGGGAACCCTCCTATACATAATGTCTCGATAAAACTATCGGTGGTGGTATAACCTTAAATTCACTACCCCCATTTATGGGAGAATGTCAAATCAAAATATTGAAAATAACGACGTGAATGACGCTAGAACATCTTATGATGGTCTCACGTCAGGTAGGTGTCCCACTGGTCAACAGGGTTGCTCCTGTCGTCATCATACAACTGTTCTAAATTCTGAGGATGTGGCTGGATATAGGGGGGTGAGAATTGCCAGAGAGGGTCCCAAGGCACGAAGGGAGTTGGAACAGGAAATGTAAAAAAAAAACGTGGACGGATGAGGAAAAAAGAGTACTGTGTGAATGCTTTATAAGAAGTGGAAGTACAAAATCTGGTTGATATATCCGAAAAGTGAAGGAAGAATGGGAATCAAGAGGAGGAGGAGCTAGAGTGTCGCGAGTTTGGTATCCCATTTAAAACAAATTAAAAATAACAACCTACTTTCAGTGATTGCAAGAGAAGAGATTGAATGGATGGTTAGAAATGAAATGAATAACGAAAGTAAAATTGATGAAACTAGCTCTGATAAAAGAACTGAGAGAGTGGAAGTGCAGAAGGGAAATGTAAGCGATGATGGGAGGCGGGCAACTGAATAGGTATGGAATCCAATGCTTAGGGGAAATAATGAGAAAGCGTTTGAAGGATCTAAGGCAGATAAAAGCATTGACTCTGAGACAATGGAGTCAATGAAAGGAGCAGATGTATGGAGAAGTGGTGATGAAGTTCGAACCTTGACTTCTGTAGAAAAAGTTCTTCAGAAGTTAAGAGAGGTTCTTCTTAGAGAGGATATCATAGCGATTCCAAGTATGAAAAGCAGTGATAGGCGGAAGGTGAAAAACGAGGTAAAAATAATTCAAGGGGTAATTCACAACACCATAAGAAAGAACATATCGATTACGGAACTTAACAGCCTTCTGTATGCAGCGTCATATGTTATTGTGAATCGTCTTATCTTAGTACAGAAGAAAAAGGAGAAATGAAGGGTAGAAGGCCACACTGGCAGAGGCGGCTTGAAGAAAGTATTACACGGTGGTGGAAAGACATTAGTAGAATCGAAGAAATAAGAAAAGGAGTTAAACTAGGGCAGAAAGCCTATGACGAGCCTGAAAGGAGGTATAGATTGCTGGAAAAGGAACGATGAACGTTCAAACAATGTTGAAAGAGAAGGTCCACACTGGTGGTATGAAAATTAGGAACTTTGTTGGAAAAAGTGTTGCATTTCGGTAGAACAACCTTTTTCCGGAACAATCAGTCTCAGCTGTATAAAGAATAACATGGTAGTAAACAGGCGGGAAATAACAACACTCTAAATGCAAAAGATGCAAGGAAGTTCTGGAGTTTGATTTCTTATGTCGAAGGGTGATATAATGAGAAGGCTAGCTGGTTGGCAGAGGTCAGAGAAAGGCTCTCAGAAATGCAGCAGATGAAGAACGTTGAGATAACCATCGATGACGTTAAGGCTGGCATACGAAGGATGGCAAACTGGAAGGCACCTGGGCCAGATGGAGTAATGGGCTTCTAGTTAAAACAGTGTCGATGCCTTTATCCACCTATAGCTGCTGCTCTGAGTTGTAGAGTCGAGATATATCCCTGATTGGCCTGTGAAGGGAAGAGCAACACTGATTAGGAAACATCCTGCAAAAGGAACAGATGCCAATAATTATAGACCTATTACTTGTCTACCATTGATGTGGAAACTGTTGACTGGAATATTTGCAGAGAAAATTTATAAACATCTAGAGAGTAATTGTGTTTTTTTCTGACGAACAAAATCGGTGCCGGAAAGGCTCGAAAGGTATTAAAGAGCAATTACTAATTGATAAAGCAATAATGCAGCATGTGAAGAAGAAGAGGAACCTGATACCTTTCCAGAGATACGTTCATAAACGAAATCAGAATTATTATTATTATTATTATTATTATTATTGTTGTTGTTGTTGTTGTTGTTGTTATAGTAGTCTCAATCTTTAGATGTTTTAATTGGATTTTCTTTCTAAAACATCAGATCAATTCCTTTGACTTTAGACATCCAAGCTGTATTGCAAAAAATGTTATAGAAATTGCATTGTCAATCTGATTAATCCATTTATAGTGGCTTTTTTGTTAAGCCTTTCAATTACAATTCAATATTATGTTAATATGTTGATATTATGTTATTATTGTTTTATAACATTCATAACTTTTTTATGTGTATTATTATTATTTTTTTAGATTTAATTGTATTTATTTATGTTTTTAGACATCCAAGCTATGCTTTAACACTTTTGCTCTTACCAACAAGCAAGTCTTTTTTAAAAATTGTAAAAGAAATGGCCTTGTCCATCTTATTATTATCATTATTTTTATTATTATTAATGTTTATTATTATTATTATTATTATTATTATTATTATTATTATTATTATTATTATTATTATTAATGTTTTATTATTATTATTAATTTTATTATTATTATTAATGTTTTATTACTAATAATATATTAGTATTATTAATGTTTTATTATTATTATTAATATTATTATTATTAATTTTTTATTATTACTAATGTTTTATTATTATTATTAATGTTTTTATTATTATGAATGTTTATTATTATTACTATTATTATTATTATCATTATTATTAGTGGCTCACATATGGCTTTCACACAAGTCAACAACCGATATAATTGGAAACATGTGGTGTTCTCTGGAAACTGAGTGACAACAAGTCTCCCCAGACGTCCAGCTCTCTCCACCCCGTTCGATAGCATTTGCAAATAAATTTTCATCATCGCAACAACCATTTACCATTGATATCTCGCTGGCAGTGGCCATCGGTTTATATTGGAATTTGAGTGGCATTAAACCTCCCCAAGGTCCCAGTTCTCCTCTCGCTTGTCCAGCGGAGGTTTGGTCAGCGCTCTCTCCTCGGTCTTTCTATCCTCCTTGACCCTTCTGAGCTCTTTGGTATCACTTTTCTATTGGGGGAACGGTGATGAGTCAATGGGAGGGGATGCGTGATGGGTGGGGGGAGGCGTTGAACTTGTAGATATGCAGCTTCGGTGTTCTTCATTCCCTTATTATTATTATTATTATTATTATTATTATTATTATTATTATTATTATTACTAGCTAATAAGAATTATCATGGTTGTAATTGTTTTAATCTACACTAATAGAACACTTACTTATGTGACTGTTGTCAATGGTAGTGAGTGAAATCCTTCTTTGTTAACTCGTCATTGCATCGCATATTGCAATGAGAATGCAAGTACAAATAATTGTTTAAAGAATTTGTGATGCGTAAAAGTAAAGTGATTTTTTATCAAATTCTAAATTTTCTATCGTTCGCCCTTCGCTAGATTTGTGCACATTTGTTTAATTTTACGATTGCATCACGAATGTAAAATCTAAGAGAAAAAGGAGCAAATATAAAGGCTACAAAATATCTTTTTAAAAAGCAAAAAGAAATTAATTGTTGAGAAAAAAATGAAAAATTGTTTCTCTCCCCTGAAACCTCTCTCCCACAGAAGAGACCTTGCGAGACTGTCTTTGTTTTATCGTTACTTCCATGGCAAGTGCTCGTCTGAGCTCTAATCTCTGGTTCCCCCTCGCCAATCTTTCACGATAAACACCCGTCTACCTGAAACCACTGCCAACAATTTCCCCTACTCTTTATCTGTGCCAAAACCAAAACGTAGATCCCATGATCAAAGGTTCTTTCTTAGAAGCACACGCATGCGGAACTCTGTTCCGCTTGCCTGTTTCGCATCTGACTACTACATGGATGTCTTCAAGTCCAACATAAACAAATTCCTGAGAAACCGCCCCCTTAAGTGAGGCACTATCAAATCTCCAATATTAACGTACTGTACACGCAATAACCCTTATCCCGGAATAGTTTCCGGGCTTTGATAAATGGTGACTACATTGTAAAAGAACAAAACATAATTTTGGACTTCTTTCCTAATTGATTACTATAAGTGTTAGTATAGTATATCTGCCAATAATTGGATATGTTCTTAAGTTTCGCTACATAAAAAAAATCGCTACGAAGTTCATGAAAGGATCCGATATAAATTCCAACACCATATCAACCACTTAACTTTTAGGGTAAAAGGACTTGAGAAGATATTGAAATAGAGTGTGTAAATGAATTTATGTGTATTATATAAAAGAATTTTTGAAGATGTACTTCTATATTAGTTTGTTTCATATGAACAAAACGGTTGGGCCAAGTTTATGAAATTTCACGCAAATGATCTTTATGTATCTGGCAGTGTTCTTACATAGGTTTCCTGTCAGAATATCTTCGATAAAATCAATAATCCAACAATTCCGATGAAAAAAGGAACAGGCAGTTTAGACAAAAGTTAATGCCTTATACATCCTAATATCACAAGTGCATTTGAGAAGTTTTATTTCAACACAAGCAGAAAACCCGGCATATAAAATCAACAGCAGAATTTGGGTATGATGAGAGTGGGATTAATGTGAATGTTTTTTTTCGGGGGCAATTGAACCATAATACAAGACTTTTGCATTTTAACGTTTAATTAAAGCCATGATCATCGAACACGCAGGAAAAAAAAGAAGTTATTTAAAACCAACATGGCGTTCTTTGATATGACAGGAATGCGTTAGGAATGAATGATTCTGTTTAGAGCACAAGCGAACTATGATAAACGACGTTTTGCATTTTAAACTTGAGTACAAGTCGTTATTTATGAAAATAATTTATAAAATCAGCAGCATGCTCTTTACGGTGCAATGTAGACAACGATGTATTATAGAGTGAATCATGGCAGAAAAGCGTGTGGCCTTCCTTCCTTTTTGCACAGCAATGGGTCCTTGTGCAATCTATCTATTGAAAGATGGACAATTTCACTTTCGCGGACATAAAAAAACGAGTGGCCTTCACTCTGTTAGTATTCCATACAAACCGATCTTAAAGCTTTCCAGATTCCAGTTCAGAATTGGGATACCCTAGCAAAATACCGGCCCAAAATGGAGGAGGCTAATAAGAGGAGAATCTAAAACGTTTGCGAAGGAAAGCATCGATAATATTGAAATCCAGAGAAACCTCCGGAACAGCAACGTGTTGTTTTAGCCATTGAATCGAACATTTGGAAATGTGAGGCTTGTAATCGTGTACTCCCCTCAAAAACGTTTATATTAACCACAAAGAAAAATACATGCCATGAGCAGAGGGAGCAAAAAACGGAAGCAGCAGTGTAACAAGTTTCAACACACACCTTTGTCTGCCATATGTGTGGCAGACTGTGCAAGTCAAATGCTGGCTTAAAAAGCCATCTTCGGGCCCACGGACCTGGTTTGAGGGTCGCTGACGATTAACCCTGAAAAAATGGTGAGGTTGGTGAAGGGCATTGGGATTGCTTACGTCTGTAAAGAAAAAAGCAATTGCCATATATATATATATATATATATATATATATATATATATATATATATATATATAAATATATATATATATATAAATATATATATATATATATATATATATATATATATATATATATATATTTAGCCAGTACAGTTTAGTTTCCTAGAAGTACATCCAATGAAACAATATGTGTCTACCAAAAAGTGCTCAATGATTAAACAGAGCAGGTATATGAAATTTATTTATTTATATAAATAAATTTTATATATATATATATATATATATATATATATATATATATATATACTATGTGCATTGATCAAAGAAATATTGAAGGTTTCTGTAAATGGAGCACTAACATAATAATAAAAAGCTCGACATGTAATGTGGAACTTTAGTGCAAGGGTAAAAACGCCAATAATACAAAAATATATACTTGTGTTTATGATTCCGGTCGCCGATTACTCACATATCTGTTCAGTATGTATGCTCGCAAATTTAGTATTTAAAAAAATCTTAATTCCTTTCAGTTCTTGAGTTCATTATAAATACCAATAGCTTAGGGTATATTACCAGAATAATGTGGTTTTGTGGCTAGATTTGAATCTTCAGACCAGCAGTAATAATGATTTATTTGCGAATGTGTGAAACGCATGTTTCTATAGGTGTAAAAATTATTGTTAATGTTTATTCTAAACTATCACACACACACACACACACACACACACACACACACACATATATATATATATATATATATATATGTGTGTGTGTGTGTGTTTGTGTGTGTGCTCACGCGCGTGTGTGATGTGTAGACCTTTCTATAAATAAATCACATACGCCTTAATATATATATATATATATATATATATATATATATATATATATATATATATGAGAGAGTGGGAGAGGGAGAGAGAGACGGAGACAGAAAAGCCTGATATATATATATATATATATATATATATGTGTGTGTGTGTGTGTGTGTGTGTGTGTGTGTGTTTGTAACGAAAATATACGTTAAAATGGCACCTTCTTATTTGAACGAACTGATGCTAAAATTAAAACGATCTGATTCATTTCCTTTTGAAATAAGTAACTAATATTACATTTAATATAGAGACACAACTACTACTGGTAATAATTCGTTTAGTACTACGATTTTTCCAAACGTTGACGATAGTACTACTATACTATTTTTAATCTTACTTCTACTAAATACATGAATAAAAGCTACGTCGACACGCAACAGCCGCTACCACGCTAGTCCAATAACTATTTCACCTTCTTCTACGCTTAACGAGGCTGCGAGGACCAATAATGCTCCTCCTGCACCGGCGATATTTCTTCTTTCTTCCACAACTGCGACTTGCACTCGTTCTATTGAACTGCCGTAGTACGCGCCTGGATGATTGACAAGTAGTAGGAGTAGCTGTACTATGATTATTATTATTATTTGTAGTAGCAGTAGTATGTGGTAATAGCAGCATTGATTTCGTTTTCGTTTTATTTCGTGTTTTACGCCATATCAAACCTTTTTTTAGCGGCGATTTAGTACGGAACGAAGGTTTCTTGTTTGACATGATTAAATGAGATAATAGTTAGGCATAGATGGAGGCAGTTATGTATACCTTTTCCAAGGACATTGCAGTAATCGGGACTCAGTTTGAACTCGGCATAGTCGATTCTCTGGTTCCCTTTAATTATAAATTACAGTGCCTGTGTTCACTTTTAGTAGTAGGTGCATTAGTAGTAGTAGAAGTATTAGTAGTAGTAGCAGTAGTAGGAGTTGTAGTAGTACTAGTACTAGTAGTAGTAGTAGTAGTAGTAGTAGTAGTAGTAGTAGTAGTAGTAGAAGTAGTAGTAATGCAATTTGTAAAACAATACAAAAATACATGAATGGATGAAAGGAAAAAATCGTTCGAAAAGAAGTTAATACGATTCATTTTATGTATCCAGAGGTAAAAAAAAAAAGAAAAAAAAGATAAATTAATCAGTTTTAGGATCAAAGGATTTTCTTGTCCCACTTCCAGAAGACTGTACATCGTCCACCTGATAATAAAGCCCAACATGTATATATTTGTACATAATATACATCAAAATAAATATATGTAAAACCATACCGTAACGCAAAGGTTAACAAGTAAAGCAGACACCTTTTGTTTATCTGGATCTAAGGCGGAACCACTTAAAGTGATGGGGGGAGGGTCGAGAAAGTGAATAGCAAGTAAGACAACCACATCATACTTATTTCGTCACTTGAAATGAATTTGTAAAGCAATCGTTAATATCATGACAGCAGTTATATTTCCTTTACGTCATCAGAAATGATAATACTAATTCATATATTTAAATTGTTGACCTTATTCTATGCTTTTTCTATCAATACGTCTTTTAATATAGTTTGAGAAAAGATGAGAATAATTGCCCAAATAAATAAATGAATAAATAATACGCATTTCAATAAACATTGCACTTCATATATACAATGCCGTACAGACCCGGCAATGGAAGATCAGATAAATAACCGTGGATTTATAAGACCAAAAATCCATCCTTGATCGTCCTTCGGGGCCCATGGCGCAGTGGATAGAGACGTTAAAGCTTTACGGTTACAGGTGAGCATTGTCTGAAGATAGCGGTTTCAAAACAACCCCAAGCCGGCCAGAGGCTTATTTGGACAAAACGTGGTGAGACGAAAAACAACTATGGAAGGCAGTAATTGCTTGAAAATGCAGTTGGGAGATTCGGAGTTCCTATCCCGTCGCGGTTAACATTTGATGAATGCCAAAGCAGTAGTTGACCGAAACGTCATAAAACAACAACAACAACAACTAAACGATGAGGATAATAGTCCGCAATAAATAAATGAATAGCTAAGCTATCCTGAAAACCACACAGATAATTTCGTTTTAATGGTGAAGGCTTTGTGTAGGCGCAACCACACTTCTTGGTACAACTTCTAATCTCAGTCGTTGCAATGACAGTGCAGAGAGTAAACCTCATGTTTTTACATCAGAGTTTTCCTTCTGGTTGCATGCCTTAAAAACACTGAAGGTGTATTTCTCCCAGTAGCTGTAACGCACCTCTAGATACAAACCTGGAAATTACAGCGTCCCGGCACGGTACATTGAGCGCCTAGCATTCCCAAATTGTCATGCATGTGATACTGGCCAGGTTCATCGTTCTTTAACTTCGGCGATTTGGCGAGAACCAGTGTTCTAACATGATTATGCCGTACATGTTGATGAGTTCCATTATATATCTTCTATATACCTATGAAAGTGCAAGTGTCTGTCTGTGTGTATGTGTGTCTGTCTGTCTACATTTCTCTGTATAATAACTCTGTCAATTTTTAGTCTACAGACACGAAATTTGATGTACAGGGTATTGAGATTTAGAAAAAAAATCTTTGTAATCCGTTTTCGGCCAGACATTTGGCTGTTAAGGGCTCAAAGTTCAATAATTTGACCTTTGAGAACACTACAAAACTCCTCCGACAATTTTGAGTATAAACAATTGAAAGTTTAGATATAGGTTCCTTGGGCATGGATCAAACTCAGTAACTTGTTTTGAGCCTTAAACAATAAAGGTTAAGGGGCCATAATAGAGGGCACAGTTAAAAGAAATTTGACCTCTGCAATCTCTATCAAATTACTCGGACAATTTCTGGTCTAAACATTTGAAATTTTACATAAAGAGTATTCAGAGATAGAGCAAGCTTTTTAATCGGCTTGTGTCGAAAATTTGAGCTACCAGTATATTAATGTATGTAGGTATGTTTGCAAGTCTGCCTAAAATTTTTGACAGAGGAAACGGACTTTTACAAGATCAGTATCGTTTTGAAGCACAACCCTTCAGAGCACAAATACCGAATAATTGGCTAAAAACATTTTTTTTCACCCTCAACTGGCAATTTTTTACAGGGAGGTGTCGCTTTTTTCGCCAAGATTTTCGAAAGTCATCCTCACTTTTCGATTGTCTAGCCTTAATTTAACACTACGTTACTTCCGGTTTGACGGTGATCGTAACAGCAAAGGCGTCACTTTTTTTTCACGTTCAGTTCCTCCTTCGCGGTACGTTTTCGAGCCTGCCTTCCTACTACCACATTTTTTTTTTTGCTCAACATATACCTCCTAACACACAAGTAACGGCAGGCACCCATGCTAGTATATATATATATATATATATATATATATATATATATATATATATATATATATATGTGGGTGTGTGTGTGTATGTGTGTGTGTGCGTGTTTGTTGTGTGGGTGGGTGCCTGTGTGAATAAATAACAAAAGTCTATATTCCAAATTTAATGATGTTGCCCATTTTACAATTAATTCTTTTATTTCAGTTGGCACTTACAATTTTTTACAGTATATGTTTCGTAATCATTTAATAAATTATTATGGCCATCAGAGAATCTATTTTGCCATTAACTAATCAAAAGAAATAGAAGATATAAATCCATCAAAAGAAAGTAAAATGCGTTTAGGCGTGATTAAAAATTCCGAAAATAGGAGGAGAACCTTCAAATAACTGATAGTTTGCTTAAATTACGGCAATTTAAATTATATATATATATATATATATATATGCATATGTGTGTGTGTGTGTGTGTGTGGTTTATATTTGTGTGAGCGTGTGTGTGTGTCTCTATTCATAAAAAGCAGCCGAGTGCAGACACTGGTGAAGTGTATTTGTTTCGTAATTTGGACGGAAGGTGTACATTAGTAGAGATTTGGATGA
>NC_136491.1:88618532-88626032 GCF_053919585.1 Euprymna scolopes
TATCTTACTTAATCCGTACAAATATTATGTTATTTCTTTTAATAACAATTATAACCGCAGCGATTGTCTCATGTTAGTTTCAATCTAGCAGACACGTCCGTTTCTTTTATGCCTATTCTTGATCAATATATTTATCATAAATTCGGATATATTAATAACAACTATGTAACAATGAATTCTACCATAAACTCGGCTACCTTTTAATTCATACCGGTCATATATCATCGTAGTTTGCATATCAAAGAATATGCATGTAAAAATGTGTTCGACGAGATAGGTGCACAGTTAAATTCGCTGTGGTCTGTCAACCTTTCGTTTCAAATCGCATGACCTTTGATGTGTCACATTTTATTTGAATTAATACTAGTTTTGCTTTATTATGCGAAGTATTTAAACAGCATTGACTTACGTAAGGCATGCTTGGTATTATTTTTAATCGCATTCGTCCACTTCCCAGAGGCGCCTGGTTCGCCCACAGGTCGGTACAGCGATCTTTCACTTTTATATCCGAACAAGCATTTTCATCCGTATTTAATGAGTTCATCTTTATAATACACGGCCTTTGTTTTTGATGTTTTTTTTAAATATCGTCCATCATATAATACGTCGGTCTTTTGGGATGAATAAACGTAATGTATAGACGTACATCTTTTCATCTGGCTTGGCCTTTCCATAGTCGTCAAGTGATGACAACGAAATATACTTTCGTTTGTTATTATGGCCTGCAATGTCATTATTTATGAGTAATGAACTGCCCTTAAACAATAATACACCGACTTCAGAAGATTGCAAACAATATAATAATGAAGGGTCAATGAGGATATAAAGATCAATAAGAAAGAACATTCACCAGACATTTACTGGAATAGTGTATAGGCTACTATAATAGAGGCGAGGATTATTGACACCATATACCAAAGAAGATCAATGGTTGTTGCCAACGGGATACAAACAGTAAGCGGATGTTGCAGATATAACAATATAATTTGCAACGCTCATTGAAATGTGTAGAGAGAAATGAGAATCCAACGAGACTCTGTGGAATACATCTCACATTATCAGTGGCAAATCAATCATTCTTATCTTTGTAGGAACTCCTAGTGAGTCCTGAATAATAATAACAATAATAATAATAATAATAATAATAATAATAATAATAATAATAATAATAATAATAATAATAATAATGAAAATCACTGTATTAACAATTAATATAGGGGCACAAAGGACAGTGACGGCAGACATGAAATAAAAAAAGCTAAGAGAAATTGGAATGCAATGGAAGATTGAGACCAGAAAAGATCGGCAAATCTGATGATCAACATCTAAATGAAAATATCTGAATGCGGCAACTAATATAACCGACGAGCATTAACCTACCATGAAAAATTCGAATTATAAAAAAGAAAAAAATATACAAGAAAATCACCCGAGTCCACGCGAAGATGACAATTTCATGAATCCAATGAAATACATCTCCCTCTTCTCACCAGGACAAAAAGCCAATGCACCAGCTTCTGCTAGACCCAACACAAAACTGAGCAACGCGAATGAATAACTACATGGGGGAGGTGCACTGATCAGAACTTCACTGGGAAAAGGGGCGTAGAATACTAAAACCTAAATAAGACGTAATCTTACACAAATCCCACAGAAAGAAACACGCTAAAAATCAATGGAGCATGTATGTTTCGAACACGACAAACAAAAGGATGTATCTTACTTATCTAAAAGTGTTTGAAAGTTTCGGAGATTACGGAACGCTTGTTGTTTCTCGGACTCCAAGGAATGCCGCTGGTTATTTTCAATTAACACTCACTGATACTAACTTGCGAATAAATAATAATAATAATAATAACAATAATAAAAATAATAATAATAATAATAATAATAATAATAATAATAATAATAATAATAATAACTGAACCACCTTCTAAAAAATAAATGAGACAAAAATGCCAAGTAGAGTCTAGCAGGAAGGAAATACTGAGGAGATATACTGACCAGATCTCCGCTGGATGAGTTTGAAGAAAATTGAGACCTCGGGGAGGCTTATTGCCACTAAAATTCCAGTGGAGACAAACATACACTGCCAAGAAGAAACCAATGGAAAACAACTGTTGCGATAATGCAAATTTGTTTGCAAATACTACCAAAAGACGTGGAGAGTACGGAAATATAGGTAGACTTGTTGTTACACAGCTTCCAGGGATAACAGCAGACTGTTTTCAAAGGAGAGAACTTTGAAAACCTGTGTGAAAGCTCCTTGTGAGCCAATAATAATAATAATAATAATAATAATAATAATAATAATAATAATAATAACAATACTAATAATAATAAACCGAGACTGCAAAAGTCTTAGTTGAATACTTTCTCACCCATACTATCGACATGGACTGACGCTACACCAAATAGTCATGAAAGGTGACGGAGGATGCAAATAATGAAAAGAGAAAGCATCAACTTAATGTGTGCGAAGAGGATTTTTGCCTTGGGGAGTTTTATCGCGATCCAAATTCAAGTGAAGGCCGATGATCGAGTCAACGGCAAGCGGCTGTTTTGATAACGCAAACGCAATTATAATGTATTTGAAGGTAAAGAGTCATCTGAGGAGATTTGTTGTCACCCTGGCGCTAGGAAAAACCGGCGACTGTTGTTAAGCACCAATTTCTAATCCTGCTCAGTGTGAGACCTTCTAGCGAGCATATATACAGAGTTGTCGTTAGATGTTTATATCTAATTAGCCGAAACATTATCGTGATCGGGTAGCGATATATATATATATATATATATATATATATATATATATATATATATATATATATATATATATATATGTGTGTGTGTGTGTGTGTGTGTGTGTGTGTGTGTGGTAAGCTTCCTTTAATCTTGACAGACAGTAGGTATTGACTGTAAGGGTGTATGCGATGGAATTTTTGTGGCAAGTTACGACATCTGTAGCCACATCTGTTTCGGCGTTGTTAAATACCAGGGACAACTGGATAGTCAGAACGACTGGAAACGATGCCGAGATAAGCAGAGCGCACATACAGCGCACAGAATTCCCAAATAGTCACCAACCTGATACTAGCAAGTCACAACCTTAATTAACTTCGGTGATTCGACAATAACCGGCGTGTCAACGTAATTATGCCGTACATTATATGTGTCAACGTGATTATACCGCGCGTGCGCTCGCACACACACACACACACACACACACACACACGCGCGCATTTGTATATATATATATATATATATATATATATATATATATATATATGCACGTGTGTGTGCGTATGTCAATATAAATAAATAAAACTAAAATTAAATAATAATAATAATAATAATAATAATAATAATAATAATAATAATACGATCAATATTATTTGGAACTTGAGTGTGCAAATATAGAACTGTTGAACTTGAACGTAATTTTCTGGAGAAGCTTACTGTACCATCAACTCACACACACATAAAAAAAAGCAACCTATAGTTGTCTAATAGACGACGGTGGTAAACGGCTGGTGCAACAAAAACGATTGAACTGTGACAATGACGAAAGGAAGCAGGATAATTGAAAATCTACCAAAACTTTTAGTTTAAAATTAAGAATTCGGTATGTTTTCTTATAATTCCGCAACCACAGGTTATGAATTGACTTAACTTTCGAGTAATAATAATAATAATAATAATAATAATAATAATAATAATAATAATAATGAATATTAGTAGTAGTAGTAGTAGTAGTAGTATTTTATAATCAAATAAAAAAAAGGAATAAAACTTGGCAAACTTCACAGTAAATAGCCGTGAAAGGGTGACTAAGAGTGGTAAAAGCAAGGCGAGCACAATTATTAAACTTCCACTGGAAAAAGTGTTTAGAATACTAGGGCCAACAGGAGGCTTAATGCCACAAATTATCAGAGTAGATTAATGGTCGTTTCCTGTGAGAAATTAATAGTAAACGACTTTTGTGATAAGTCATTTGAAATGCTTGTTGAAAATTATTAGGAGACCGGAAATCCGGGGAGTAATTTTCTCGGTCAAGTCCCAGTGAACACCTCCAGTTATAAGTAGTTCACAAGCATACGTGTTAGACAACCTAGTTATATAATAATAATAATAATAATAATAATAATAATAATAATAATAATAATAATAATAATAATAATTATAACGGTTTTTAAAACTAAGAACCTTTTTGAAAACCTGATAGAAAAGGGCAAGAGAAATTCGAATCGAAGGGAAGATTGGCGAGACACAATACCAAAGCTCATAATCAAATGCATTAGCAAAACTACATAACTCAGAAATTTAACAGGATGATTGAGATAATAATTAGACAAAAATGTACAGAAAGGCAATTTAACGAGTTCTAGGTTACTTAAAATATACAAACTACCAGATTTTTTTTCCATTTCCAGTAGCCGCAAACAATTGCATATATATGTAACACTGGACGTTTCTGGGCCGACACCATATAGCTATGAACAGCCAAAGTAGGTAGAAATACCGAATATGGAGAGCACCAACATGCAATTAACCGAACGTTGTATAGAATTCTGGAATTTAGAGAGTAGCTTATTTATATGTATGTCCAAGAGAATGACATGGATAAATGGATGGTAAACAGCTGTTGCGATAATAGAGGATGATTCGCCACTGCTATTGAAGCGACGAAAACAACTGGCAATTAGAAGTGATTTGTGTTGCCCTTACTTTAATTATCACTGCCTTTCAATACAACTTAGCAATAACAAAAAAATACGCCCAGGAAAACTCCTAGTGATAAGTTATATACTGACCATATCAGTTAAATATTTAGAATTAGTCATATGCAAGGTATAAGCACTTGAATTTTAACCACGCTTAACTCTGAAGTAATTTTCTTTTGAGCAATTAATTCTTAACCAAAATGAAGGTGCTTACAATTAAAAATAACACTGAATAAAAAAAAAACAATATATATTTATTTGTACTGTCATATCGTCATACGACACTAAACAAGTAAAACACGTGCCTTTCTTCCTAACCTAAAGCAAAGTTTCTTCCTAAGAACGACCACTCAGTTTCCATGGTGCGCTTCCTAGCTGACTGCAAAAAGGTTTGATTTCATATCCAATTTAAACGAAACCTTATAAAGTCGCCCTTTCATGAAATCAAATTCTACCTAGCGTCTTAGTATCGTCTCCAGATCTTCAACATTTTGACTGACGGTTCAGCTGATTAACTCATTAACCCTTATCTTCCAGTGGCCTTTACTCCTTGATAAGAAAGCGCCCGGCATGAAAAGCTTCCAAAATGTAAGTCAGTAAGCCATCTTGAATTTAATTGGCTGCCTGGAATTACTTCAAAAAGAAATTCATCATTTGATCAGAAAAACCCAACTGGTCCAATCTTATATATATATATATATATATATATATATATATATATATATATATATATATATATAGAGAGAGAGAGAGAGAGAGAGGGAGAGAGAGATGGTAATAGAAACAGGCTCGAACCCGTACCACGAAGGCGGAAAAGAACGGGAAAACACGTGACGTGATTTGCTGTTACGACCACCGCCAGTGAAGTGACGTAGGTTTAAATTAAGGCTAGACCATCGAAAAGAGGGGATGACTTTCGAAAATATCGGTAAAAAAAGCGACCCCTCCCTGTAGAACAGTGGCCAGTAGAGGGTGATGGTATATATGTTTTTAGCCACTTTTTCGGTATTTATTGTCTTAAGAGTCTAGCTTTAAAACGATACTGCTCTTGTGAAAATCCGTCGCTTCTGATGAAAGTTTTAGGCAGACATGCAAACATACATACATCTATGTATATATTGGTAGCTACAATTTCGACCCAAACCGCTTAAAAAGCTTGCCCTATCTCTGAATACCCTTTATGTAAAATTTCAAATGTTTAGACCAGAAATTGTCCGAGTAATTTGGAAGTATCCGCACAGGTGATTTTTTTTTTATTTGACCCCTATTATAACCCCTTAACGTTTATTATTTTGGGCTTAAGTTGTTTAGTTAAATCCATGTTCAAGGAACCTATATTTAACATTTCAATTGTTTATACTCAAAATTGGCGGAGGAGTTTGGTAGAGTTCTCAAATCTCAAATATTTTTAACTTTAACCCCTTAACGGCTTAATATCTGGCCGAAAATGGATTACAAGGATTTTCCCAAATCTCCATACTCTGTATATCAAATTTCGAGTCTGTAGACTGAAAGTTATTGTGTCCGGAAATGTACGCACACTGATAAACACTCACAGACATACACTTTCACTTATACATATATATATATATATATATATATATATATATATATATATATATATATATATATATATATATATATGTGTATATATAATTCAACTGAATTAAAGGAATAAATTATAAGATGGTCAACATCATGAATTTTGCGAGATAATATTTTGTTATTTATTCTCTATATTGCTCTGTAATTGCATTATATATATACTAATAAGGATTGGTGTATATAATATATATATATATATATATATTTCTACAGATATATATATATATATACACTCACACACACACACACACACACACACACACACACACACACACACACATATATATATATATATATATATATATATATTACTCTCGCAAATTCATTGGCTTTATATAAATGTAGTAGCTTTTAACACTAGCGGAGCGTATTTTTGTTATTTTCGACAGAGATGTTACATTGGTATCGAATAAAAACAGGTTAAAACAGGTTAAATTGGCCGACGTAAGGGAGGAAAGCTATTAAAATAAATACTAGCTAAGATATTGTACATGTAAGTATAAGACAAATACATTTTCACACGCAGACAATATATACACAATCCAAAATAGATTTCAAACAAAAACAACATGCGACAATAATAAACAATAATAGCAGAAAAAAAAAACATAATAAAATAAAAAAATAATAAAAATAAAAAAGTAACCGATGCAATTTCATTTGGAGACGCGATTCGGTATCTACGAACAAGATGGTTTTTATACAGGCGCCGGCGATCCTTATCCTATTGTGTTTGTGTTTGAATCCCCTGTCAACCCGACATACAGTGGACTCCCAAAAGCATGCTTCGAAGACACAAATTAGTCCGAATAAAATATTTAATATCTTACTGTCAGGTAAGGATCAAAATGTCATACATGTTTCGGCTTTAGTCATAAAATGAGACATCGAAAACGTTTTTAATTGCAGTTGCTTAATTGTTCTATTATATATAACGCTTCATGAAAATCTTCACAGTAAACTCTAATGTATCTAAAACAACTACCGACAATTCCCTGCATAACCGGTCTGTGCCTAACACAATCCATAAATTCTACGAGCAGTTTTTTTTTCTTTTAAAGAACTGTCCGTGTGTGGAACATAATATCACGGGGATCCTTCCGAGATGATTACAAAATGCCCCCGTATAAGTCTAACGTGCACTAGTTCATGTTGGGCTGCCCTCTTACATAAG
>NC_136491.1:88633532-88663532 GCF_053919585.1 Euprymna scolopes
ATTATGAACAAGTTCAAATAACGCCATTGGCTGTAAAAAAGCTTCTTTTTTTTTAAATATCGCTTTCGTAAATAAGTGTGTGTTCCCTGAAGATGTATCTACTTACTAAATACTAGAAGACCGGAACATGCCCATAACTGTGTAGCAACAAATTACTGGTTATGCAAACAAAAATTGAAAATGTAACTTGATATATTCCGTATCGAGCAGTCTTTTATTAACCTCGTTATATTTCATTGGTTACACTACTTTTGAAAAAAAACAACCTCAAAGTATATATATATATATATATATATATATATATATATATATATATATATATATATATGCTCATATATTCTCATATATATATATATTCTCATATATATATATGTATATATATATATCCTTGTATATAGACATATATATAAGTATATGTATATATATATATATATATATATATATTAATATTTATGTAGAAATCTATTTTCTTATAATATATTCCAATCCTTATTTAAGAGGCTTAATGTAATTACAGAGCCATACAGTAAATTCATGAGAAAAAACGATATTCGACAATTCATGATGTTGACGATCCTTGTTTTATTTTTTATTTTTTATTTTTTTTTAAATTCAAAATGGCGTAATGGAAACTTATTAAAGGTACTTGCAGCTTCATTTTCAATATTCGGATATTAATCATGTCAAATCACACTTTATTTCCTTTTGACAAATTGATTGTTTCTATTTCTTCTGGAGAGTAAATGTAATAATAAATCTACTGATTGATATAATGATTAAGTGATTGAGTTTGCGCTACGAAACAGATACTGTTAAGAATTGTAAATGTCAACTGAATTGAAGAAATAAATATAAGATGGTCAACATCATGAATTTTGGAATATAGATTTTTGTCATTTATTCACTATATATATATATAATATATACATATGCGTGTGTGCGTGTGTTTGTATGTGTGTGCGTTTGTTTGTGCGTGCGTGTCAGCGAAGACAGACAGAGACTGACAAAAATAAGATTTGTAGAAATAACAAAATACTCTTAGTTTCTTTTATCGAATATATGAAATTGTATAAGTATCTATATATAACGCGTACATCCGAGACGTTTTACTGTTATGGATTTTTATTTTTTGTTTTATATAATTTTACCAATAATTCTTCATAAGTTTTGGTTTCTGTTTTGATTATTGCTGATGACCCTAAAGTAATCTAATTTTTTTCATAATATAAATTATGACTTCGGTTTCTATTATTGCTGTAGTGACTCAATTATATATAATATACATATATATTTTATTTTAAAGTTTTAGTTTCGGTTTCGATTAAAATATATGTACCCAAGTCATATGGCTATATTCTATTGCTTTTGAAATCGCAACTTTAGAATATGTAAAAGTCGATAGAACATTAACTCTATTTTAATATATACCAAATCTGCAATAATGAAAATGTAATATTAAAGCGGACTTTACGACCGGGTTACGCCGGGAGTCACTGGTAACTTAGATGAATACTTTTGCAGTTTTCACAAAAGAGCTACAATAATATCATCGCGTCTCCATTTACGCTGAACATTTACAGAATGCCAACATTCGTATATTATGTATGAATGTGTCCCCTCTGGAATTTCCACAGGTCCCGCTAGTATATAATTATCTATTTTAGAAATACTTTAATATTAACATACAACTTACTTCATCAAAAATCTTTACGGTGCCCTATGTACATGTGTTTGATAGAGCACGGTTTATGTCCTGGTTATCTATCTATCTATCTATCTATCTATCTATCTATTTCTCTCTCTCTCCCTCTCTCTCTCTCTCTATATATATATATATGTACTAAGATGTATATATATGAATATGTATATGTATATAATATATATATATATATGTATATATATATATACATTGTAAATCGTATTATATATATGTATACCAACACGCACGCACACACACACGGACACACACACACACATATATATGTGTATATATATGTATATATATATATATATATATATATATATATATATATATATATATATATACATAATACGATTTACAAAGCCCCTATCTTTTCTTTTAGCGCAATTGTTTGTATCGCTCTTGTAAATCGTTCAAAGATTATCTGGTTATGTATATTCTGAAATTAAGTCTATTCTTACATGCATCAATATATATATATATATATATATATATATATATATATATATATATATATATATATATATAACTCTTATACGTACGTCCATAAGTACGTACAGACTTATATATATATATATATATATATATACATATATATGTATGTATATATATATATATGTATATATATATGTAGATATATATATATGTAGATATATATGTATATTATATATATATATATTATATATATATATATGTGTGTGTGTGTGTGTGTGTATTGGATTGCGTTTATTTTATTCTGGGGGCATATATGTTTGTATGTATGTGTGTATACCGAATTTACACTTGTAATTATGTGATTAAGCAATTCATTTCATTTATTAACTAGAATTTATGAAACGAGTAATAACCGGTGTTGTCTCGTTGGTAAAATCTTGTGTGATAGTAACAACGAGTCTTCTCATAATCCAACCCATTTTATCAAACAACCGATGTATTTTACTGGAATTTGAAAATTCTTTACACTATCATCATTCCTCAGGATTCTACAACCTACGTATTCCTCAACTAAATTTTGAATGGCCTTATTTCTCTGAAATTCCCAAGACCTAATTTTCTGCAGTAGCAAGCGATGGTATTGTCATTGCGTTTGATCTTAGAGTTTAAATAAACTGCGTTTATTATAATCAATACCTATTAGAAAGTTTTCCACAAGTCATTAACGGCTAAATTTCCCTAGCGTCTGCGTGACAATATATCTTATCTGCTTCCAATAATCTGCATCTCATTCAACCGTTTGCATCACCATAAAGACATGTTTTCTTTATGTTTTCTGGCAAGGACCGTAACTCATCTATTTTATTTTAGGGACAATGAATCCTCCTAGGATTCCAGTACAGTGACGACTTTTTTTATTAGGGGTATTGCTTCTAGTATACTCCACCTACCCAGCTGGGTCATTCACGAGGCTGGTTACATGTCATGAGTGTGTTTGTTTCTTTTGAAGATAACAGGTTAAAAGATGTATTATTCTTTTTGTTGTAGTAGTAGTAGTAGTAGTAGAGTAGAAGTCGGAGATATCATCAACAGTGTTTACTTAGTGATAATTCCCTGGAGTCTTGGTAACAAGAAGTCTGCATATATTTTTAATATTCAAAATCTCTTCGGTAACATAAATTTGCACAATCATTTTAAATAGATTAAGAGTCGTTTACCATTGATTTCTTGCTGGCAACGACCCCTGATATTATCTTGAATTGACGTTGCAATAAGCATTTCCCCTAATGCCAATACTCCCCACACTCTTACATTGCTCTCCCTCTTTGGCCTTTAAATCATCCCCGTTGACCTTTTAAATTATTTTCTGCGGTATCAATCGGGGCTGGTTATAATAATGATAATAATAATAATAATAATAATAATAATTATTATTATTATTATTATTATTATTATTATTATTATTATTATTATTATTATTATTATATAATCATTGGTAGCACCCATTAAAACCTCAATGACAGTATCACTCAGCATTTTTGCAGTATGTGTGTTTCGTTTTATCATCATCGCTGTTTGTTGTTCCGACATCGATTTTTTTAATCGTGTTCACTTTGATAACATCTAGCGCCTTTTGGTGGATTTTCTTAACAATGCGAAAACTTACTATTGTAGTATTCTAGGAACTATCTAAATATAGTTTAGATGATCCCGCAAATTAACGCAATTACCACGTTTTTTTTCTGACCATTACGGACCGGTATTAGTATTTTGTACACTTTAGTGTAGTGTCCACGCAGTTCCTTATTAGTAATAACTCACTGATATATACGAATGTTGTTTCCTATATTCTAGGTTAAAACAAACAACCCACAAATTTCCTGCACTCATAGTTTTTTTTTCTTTTTTGTAACTCTCGAAAAACAATATACTGTATGGCAACTATTGTCTCCTGCTTGTATGGGTCAGTGGTGTCCTGTGATATATGAAAGGCAATAGGATGTTTCATCTTCCTTGATGGTTCACAACAATTTTGTAGTAGAACACGCCGAATACTGTATCACATGCACGAAAATTGTATTCAACTATAAGTATTCAGCAACGTATTTGACAGCTAGTGGTTGCTCAGCAAGTGGGAGAGAACCTAAACAGTGCTATGTTCGAAGGGATTGGATGTAGAATGAAAAACACGGTATTGATGGCAGTTTCTCGCGTTTAGCAGATGGTGATTAAGGCAAGCGTTCACATTACATGTGTTAGAAAATCGATGTGTGCTTACTTCAAACCTGCATACATGTGTGCGGAGTGTTGTTCAATTCCTTACAGTCTATGCGTATTGCAATGTTTCTCCTCATATAATATTGATATATAGATCGGTAGAATATTGACAATGACACAGGCAAACGGCTATGCGATATATTCGCGCACGAGAGCCTTATTTATGAAAAAACATATCTTTTTAATGAAATGCATTTCTCGAAACGAATACCTTTCTTTATATTATCCTCATTTATATGAACATTAGCTTATTAAGCTCTCTAAACACACACATATATGCCTGTGCACGCCCCCCATATATATATATATATATATATATATATATATATATATATATATATATATATATGAGCAAACAGTTAATAAAATATGTTTAAAAACACTTTGAAATGAGTTAAAAACATATTTAATCTGAAAAGGAAACACTAGATAAATTGATAGTCCTTAATCCGCTGAGTTTCGAAGAAATACATTCCTTCTCATCAGAGGGTAGGAATTAACAAAATGCGGGATCGGATTTTGCATGCAGAAGTATTTGATGAAACAACAAGTAAGTCAAAGATCTTAATTGAAAACAAAAAAAAGTGAAGCAGATGGTGATTACACATGAATGGATAGTCTGGTGGAAGATAAAAAATCCAGTGATATATATATATATATATATATATATATATATATATATATATATATATATATATATATATATATATATATATCACTGGATTAATCGGAAAATATCGGAACATTTAGAGGCATCGGAATCGATATCGGAATCGGAACAATCTGTGCATATTCTCCGATGCCGAAACGATTCTTGTAATTGTTTTTTTTTTTATTTGAATAAGTTTAAGAAAAAATCTACCTTTTCCGGTAATAATTATAAAATAATAAATATTTAATGGTTTTTGACGTCTAGTAAAACTAAAATCGACAGATGATTCATAAAAGTGGATATTTTTTGCGTAGGAAAAATATGTGCATATTTAGCGTGTGTTTTACGATAATCGGGAAAAATAACTACTCTATATTTAAATATATAGATATTTATAAAGAATTGGAATCGGAATCGGTAATTGTATCTGAATCGAAAATTTAGTACGGAATCGGTAATTGTATCGGAATCGGATAATAATTTTGGAATCGTCCCATCACTAATATATATATATATATATATATATATATATATATATATATATATATATATATATATATATATATATATATATACCTGGAGATGTACCCGGTGTTGCCCGGTATTAAAAGTTAGAGCAAATTCCGATTAAAGATTAGATTAAAGAAAAAAAAACCGGAAAGCAACTGAGGCGTGTGCACTTGAGTATTATATTGTTATTGTTTTTTTTTCTAAACAGTTCCCTTTTTATAAGTAAGAGGAAAACACTCGAGCTAAGATGGAAACCCAAATCCAACAACAGTGAGTCAAGTACGAACATCGCCACCATGTTTAAAAATTGTTTTAAACCACGTGAAACAGTTGACAAACAAATAAAACGCCGATGACCCCCAAATACAAATTTAAAATGTTGGCTCCTTAGCGGTTCCCTTTTCCCCCTATGAAAACCGATTATAAAGCAATTTTCACGTGTCTGAACGTACAATATACTAAATTTCATGCCTGCAGATCCACAATACTTTGAATTCATATATTGAGATGTGTCTTCACACACACACACTCACACACACACACCCACACACACACACATCTATAGATATATAGATTGCTTTTTTTTTGAGAGAAGCCCTCATAATGCATCCGTGCATTCTTTGGTGCAGATTGTTATGCTGATCTTCATAATTTTTGTTCTTTCACCATGTTTCAACTAACACATCCTCTGGCTTTCTTTCTACCCAATCAAATCAGAGGATTAGTTGGTCGAAACGTGGTCAGGCAGTTACTCTGGAAGACAGTAGAAGACACGACATTGCTATCCCGCCGCGGTTAATCACCTGAAGAAGGCCAGAGGATGAGTTGGTCGAAAAATATTAAAATAAAATAAAAACTAATGAGATGAGAATAACATTTCGTAAGAGAATGACTATAAACACACACACACACACACATGCACCCCCATATATATATATATATATATATATATATATATATATATATATATATATATATATATATATATACAGGGAGAGAGAGAATGAAAGAGAGAGGGGGAAATAGATAGATCAATAGATAGATCGTACTTGTATATGATATGGTATTCATAATCGGCTAGACAGCCACATATTGGATGTCAGTCTGAAGTAAGTTTCTTGTCAGTGTTATATGGGCTACCCACTCATGCTTTACCATCTTTATTAGAAGGACTTGTTTTAATAAACCTCGACAGTAGTGGCGCCATATTGGAATCGTCTGTTCATACGCACGTTGTCAGTGGACATTAGCTAGTGACATAGCTTCTGAAAACCCTACAAGATGTTAGCCTGAAATTCTTGAACAGGTAAAACACACAGATCTACATGCACACTGGTCGAAAGAAAACTGATCAATGCAGATTCTGTCACTCGGCTGTTGAAAGCCGAAGCCACCTAATGTATGGATGCAAGATTCTTCTAGCCGATGGCCATACACTGTCCGCCACAACAAAGTGTGTAGATATCTACACTGGAAGATCTGCAAAGAGGTGCAATTTGACAAATCATCGAACATCTGGAAACATGAACCACCACCGATAACATCAAGTGGAAAAATGACTGTGTTCTAAGACAAAAAACATACAGGCGCCAGATACATAAGACAAAACCATCAGGTCAGACTTCGCAGTATAGAGCGAGCCCGAGAGAACTGCGCTCATTATCGATGTCACAATTCCTAATGACTTTTAGCCTTTATTTAGCTAGACTAAAAAAGGTAACGACAACCAGAACCTAAAAACTAATCTAAAGACGACATGGTCTTTGAAAGCAATAAACATTATATCTGTACTGACGGGAGCAACTGGCGTAATACATACTTATAAACAATCACTGGAAGACCAAGCTTTAACGAAATACCGATAGCAGCCGTAAAGAGAACAGTGTCTATTCTTCGAATATAAATTTAAATCGTAACAAAATCACTGCTATCTCTAGAAGGAAGCACCTTCATCTCTGAAAATTAATTAAAGTAAGCTAAGGCACGACAAACAATTTTATGCGGATTTGCTGCTTCTTAAACTAGGAAATTATTGCAGAAATATCTTTGGATTTGTCTCTAATTCAGCAAGCTTTTTGACAAGATATTCCAAAGGGGAATAATGAAGTCCTAACACCACACAACTAAATGCTAGCAAATTACCTGCAACCAGTGTGGATGATTTTACAAGTGTGTAGCTCGTTTGAAAAGCCATCTACGTGCAACAAGGCGTTCTAAGTTAATAAGAAGAGATAACAAGCTTCTGTCAAGGATAACAATCATCATGTATGTATGTATGTATGTATGTATTCATGTGTCAGGTCATGTTATATGCTTTTTTTTTACATAGGCATCACCACATTATCAAGGCCAAGAGACCACTCAAGGATAAGGGTTAAAGAGTGTACAGTAGAAATTGGACATTATAGTAATCATTAGTAATGAAAATTTGGTAAAGTTGATAACTTATATGGAACTGCTCATCAAGAACTTATTTACGTTAGACTTGAAGACAACCATATTGTAGTCAGCCGGAAAGCAGGAAAACGGAAGACAATTTCACAGGCGTGCAGTTCTAAGAATAAAGCTTTGTTCATGGAATCTACGTTTAGGTTTAGGCACAGATAAAGAGTGGGGGGAATTATTGATAGTGTTTACAGCTAGACGAGTGTTTCTTGTGAAAGTTTGGCGAGGGGGGACCATAGATTGAATGCTACTGGTGCCATGTAACCCAGTACTACCTGCCTCATGGTCGGGTCACCGGCGACTAAACTGGTTCCCCCACCAGACTTGTTTGGTGAGGAGGGCGGCTAGTCTCCCTGGAGGACTAAAAACAAGACCTTCCAAAGGGCGAATGAACTCTTTTTTCTGGGTCAACGGCCAACTAGCACCGTGTATATTTGTGTGTGTGTATATGTGTATTGGGGTGTAAAGGGCTCCCGTAAGCCATGGTGAAGGCAACCTTTCTAGGAGAAGCAAATCTCTGATTTAAAAAAACATAAAGCGGGAGACCAGTACCCGCATTAAGCTGGTCTGCAGTTTAATTTGTTGATGGCTATCTTGCTCTTGCTTGTTGCTGGATCTCAACATTTTGAACCGAGAGAGAGACTTAGCTGTCGTACAAAGCTAAGACTCTGTAACATCATCTTTGTATAGATACTCCCTCAGGCATTTGGGCTCATGGATTTAAATGTCTGAGGGAGTGGCACTCGTCTGACAAGACGTTGCAATCATCATGTATGTATGTATGTATGAATACATTGCATGGTAGACCGTGGCGGATTTATTTTCTTTGACAGAAATAATCCCTGTATTGGTACAGAGCACAGACAAAGTAATAATTGAAATAATTGAAAATAAGTTGACATGATATATTTATCCTAAAAAATATCTTAGAGGAAACAAATTATCATATTCACGTGAGAAAAACCGGAGTTTGATAAAGTGTTAGAATATGCTATTTTGTCAGAGAAAAGCGTTTACGGGAAAAGTCTCGTTTCTCTGAAGTAGTAGGTGCGACTGTATGCCGCACAAATGCATTATAAAAAATAGTCCCTTTTGAAAGGGAATGTCATTAGATAAAATATATCTCGTTACAGAAGTAAAATATTTGCACAATTGAGGAAAGTATTAAAATATGTTTAACTAATATTCTAAGTCATAACATTAACAGAATTATATGCACATAAAGACACACACACACACACACACACATATATATATATATATATATATATATATATATATATATATATATATATATTAGCCTACCCATGACCAGTTGGGTCAGTATGTTATATTCGCTAGGGAATTAATGTATAAGCGTGACACTTGTGACGTAAAATAAAATAGTTTTTTTGTGTACATAAAAGAAACATTTCTATGAAAGTATATTAAAATGAAAAAAAGAATGTAGATAGATTTCTATGAGTCGTTTATCTATAATTGTTTATTTTTGAAAAAAAATAACCTTACAGCCATTGAATTATAAATGGATTGTCATACTTATAGGTAAATGTGCACTGAACAGATGCCATAATATTAAAGTTAAATTCAAATGTTGCTACATGTTTCCATTAAAATGCGAAAAAAAATAAACAATTGGGACGCTGACAATGTACGCAGTAAAACAATAGGTTTTATTGTCTCGTTGATTTTTTTTGTAACGCAAATAAAAAAAAACACATTTTCAGGTTTATTTATTTATGTTGGTAGTGTAGAAGAAAATGTATGAATGTTTTTTGAAGAAATGTGTATTAAAAATGGAGAATACATTTTAAAAAAGGGAATTTTTTTTTACATCGTTCATTTCCGTATTACGTTTAAGTTATTTTAACGGAATTTTCTTATAAATAAATCTACTTTAACCCATTAGCAATATAAGAACATTGTACAAAAGCGATTTACGGTGAGTAAATCGCTTTTGTACAATGTTCTGATGGTTGCTAATGGGTTAAAGTAAATTTATTTATAAGAAAATTCCGTTAAAATAACTTAAACGTAATACGGAAATGAACGATGTAAAAAAAAAAATGCAAAATGTATAAATAATTGCTTATTTGGATTATTTAAACACGAAAAACTATTCAGACGCTGGATACGTACACAGTAAAACAATACGTTTTATTGTCGCGTTGATTATTTATTTGTGAATATGTTTTTTTGTTAATTTGCGTTACAAATAAATAATGAACGTGACTATAAAACGTATTGTTCTGCTGTGCACGTTTAAAGCGTCACAATTTTTTTTTTTCGCGTTTAAATTATCCAAATAAACAATGGTTAAAACTTTCTGCTTTTTCTTTGTTCGGTCATTTCCATATTACGTTATGGCATGCGCAACCGGAAGTCATAAACAGGATTTTGGGTAACAACACCCGTTACAAGCCATTTGAGTTTTATAATTTTATATATGTATATATATATATATATATATATATATATATATATAGATAGATAGATAGGTAGATAGATAGAAAAAAAAATATATATATATACATACATAAAGATATGTAGATATATAGATAATGACAATTAAATATGCATTGTAAGGCGTGTACGAAAGACGATACACATTTGAAAATCTTAATTTGAACCTCCCGGTTAGAGCCTTTAAATTATATAAACGGTCTATATATATAGAGATCCCTTTCAGAGAAATATTTGTTTTATTTCATGTTTAAAATATACATGAAATTAATATATTAAGCCAGTATATATATATATATATATATATATATATATATATATATATATATATATATATATATATATATATATATATGGGTGTGTGTGTGTGTGTGTGTGTGCGTACGTAATTATTAATTTTTGGACAAAGGACTACCGATAATTATTAAAGGTGTTTCTATAAAAACCATTGATTTTCAACGAATGGCTCATCGCATTTTAAATTTGATTATCAATACATGTGTAAATCAACAACGTTTACATTACCGTTATTTTTTGCTATTAATGTTCCCTCCGATAAGATGAGCCCTTCATAGAAAATCCAGCGATTAAGATGAAAAATAAGTAAATGTACTCCTTTGTCAAACAATAAAATTTGTTATGACTCTACATAATTTTATTCAGAATTTGCATTTATATTATTGTTCTATCTCGTATAGTGAGCTTTCTATATCTACTTTGTATTGTCTTATAAATTTTGATGTTTATATTTATTTAGACTTTAGGTTTATATTATCCGTATTATCAGTATTGCATACATATAATTATACATATATATATATATATATATACATATATCTGTATATATATACATATATTTATATACATATATATATATATATATATATATATATATATATATATATATATATATATATATATATATATAGAGAGAGAGAGAGAGAGAGAGAGAGAGAGAGAGATTTACATATATTTATACACGGTGATTTTACATTCTTTTAATATTTAATAAAACAGTCATTTTCAGTTTATAATTCCATAAAAAAATTCGAATTAAAAATAAGTTTCCGATAGAGTTTAATAAAGGATGTATATTATATTGAATTGATGCTTAGATTAAGAAATTAAAAATTAATATTTCTTAGAATAATGAGGAATTAGAAAATTAATTTAAATATTACTTTTCTGGGGCTACAAATTATTATAGAAAAATTAATAAATTGTAATGAACAAGGAAGTATTGCCATATAGAACCGTCCCCAGACACCGGAGAGTAATTGTTTTGGGCATTGTTTGTATAAACATGATATATATTGATATACACAACTATATATATTTTTCACAGTATTTAATGCCAATGTTATGCATTTACTGGTATATTTCACTTGATTAATTGTTGAACCAAAACTTTAACAAGGTATAAAGTGTGTGTGTATATATATAATAAGTTATATATATATATATATATATATATATATATATATATATATATATATATGTCGTTAATATGTAATATGGTTTATTCTCAGCTGTTGTTATTCTTGTTATTTTTAAAAGACTTTATCATTTTGCGATGTTCAAAACTCATGTCGGCAATTTTATTGAGCGTAAAATAAATAATGTGTACAAGACATAAACACACTGATCTTTCTTCTTCTATATAGAATAAAGTAACGGTGAATTGATTTTTATTTGACTAGTTTTTACTTGTCTTTTTTATGGATATCGAAAATTAATGGTATACCTATATATATATATATATATATATATATATATATATATATATATATATATATATATATATAATGGAGATGGTAATTAATAAAAACTCAAGAAAGTGCTCAATACTGTTGTAGAGCAAATATGCGTTTTATTTTTTTATTAAAAAACGGCCGTGTAGCCGAAACAATAATGTAACTTAACAGAAAGATACGGTAATAAAAAATAAAACGCATATATATATATATATATATATATATATATATATATATATATAACTGCTTCTTGACAGCAAACAAATATAATTAACCGTATGTGTTCATAGCAGTAATAATTAATCTATCTGCCTTTATTATTCATGCACATAAACCAGTAGATGTATGTATGTATGTATGTATATATGTATGTATGTATGTATGCTTATGTATGAGATAATATTTTACCGATATACTATTAAACTACTGTCATTTTAAGTGAAATTGATAAACATCGAAATCATACACCGACGAGAAAATTATTTAGTTGGATTGATGAATAACACGCCCAGAAATACAAAATTTTCAATGTTAGCCCTTTAACGGTATCCTTTAAAATGCAAAACCTTTATTTCAACTTGCCAACATATTTATATTACTTTTTCACATGCGCAAATTCATTCATAGTTTGAAGTGGTTTTCTTTGTCGACATTTTAAACGGCAATTTACGCAGCTGGGATTGACTTATGTTTTTGTTTCGATTCTAGTTCATGGGACGTAAACATTTATAGAATTACTTCTATATGTCAATTAAAATATAATATTAAATAGAAATTTGGATCTCGTATAATAAATACGAAATCCGCACGAATTAAACAACATTAAAACGTATTTTACGCCTGGGCAATGCTAGACGCCCCCGACTAATACTTAAATAATGAGACAGTTTTCGATAATGTTCCATAGTTCGAATTTTATTGATAGAATTATTGTATTCTAATGTAACATTGATGAACATTCTCAAACATATAACGTTTTAGTTTTACAAATGATATCTAGTTCACATTAGTGCGGAATCTGATTATTATCAGTCTGAATTTACATATTGATTATTGTGTAGAGAAGAAAAATAAGAAAGTAAATAAGCAGAAAATACTAATGAAAAATGAAATAAGAAAACATATATTTTACTAATTTTACTTTCATTTACAGTTTTTTTCAACGTAGGAAATATTACAATGTTATATCACTGTATGAAATGGGGGAAAAAAAAAACTGAAGTAATATTGGTGTGACAATCACATGGACAGCAGAGGAAAGAAATAGGCTAACAGACGAATAACACTTACTGTAAAACAATGCCAACATACATTTTCGTAAGAAAGTGATAGTATTACCAAAATTATAATTTCGAAACATATCCAAATTCGATCAGATCTCCAATATCTAGTAACAGGTGCATTCGCCCAAAATAAGATTCATGACACAACTTCGTATAGTTCTAAGAGTTTCGGCATTTAGATATGCAATATAAGAGTGAAAACACTTGCCACGTTTAGCTACACTGAAGAGGTGTGATACCACAAAACAAATGCTAGTTTTTTTACATATATATCCCAAAGCTTTTATTTCGTCTTTTGAAGTCTCATCAGTTTTGCTGGACATAACGAAAAACGGGAATGACAATGGTTTAATTTATAATCAATGATCTCACGACTAGACTATTTTCATAAGAAAATGACTAGAAAACATCTGCTTCCCCAATGTTCGCATTAATACTCATATAAAATCGTAAAATGACGTCCGTTACTTTAATTGTTCTAGTTTTAACTAGTATTACCATACCTGGTGACCGAGAAAATAAAAGTTGGTTTAATTAAAAGACAATGATTTGTAAGCCTAAACAGCAGTGGCAGAATAGATACAATATGGGCGATTGTGTCTGGATAAAGAACTGAATTAGTCGGTGCATAGACGCATCATTGTAGTGAAAGGTCCACAGAACGTATTTGTAAACGGAATACCATGCCATATATGGAACCATCGGTCGGAATCCCAAGAAGAGCGAAAGTGACAGCACGTCTTCAACCTAGGATGCGAGGTTGATTACCATCAAAGAAGAAAGCCTAATTATGAAGCTATTGACAGAAAACACAATGTTCACTTTCTACTAAGAACATCTACCCATGAAGACTTTGCCAAACGTAAATGCACACACAAAAAAGTCAGAAAACCATTGTTGCTTATGTGGTTACTGCCTGTGAATTGCTGATGAATAGAAACCAAATATTGAGTTCAAATTATCACATTCCATGGTAAGACCAAATGATAAGGCAAAGACTATCCTAATATCTTCAGAGAGAAATGGATTTTGAACTCGATTTAGTATTCCGTGGAATACAAAATAAATACTCTATGGAGTTTCCCCTTGGATGTGGCAGGAGCCCGGTATCTTTATACCTGGTGAACTCTTATCGACATATTGAATTGCATGTGTGTTATGAAAAGCTAATATGAGCAAATCAATTTGCTAACGAGGTTTACAACAGATTACCATAGGCATTGCATTTTGAGATCCGGGGTGAACTTTAAATATAGGATTTATTAAAATAAAGACACCCTTCATTATTCTCAGTTACAGCAATTAATTCCCACGAAAAACTGATCATCTTGGCATGATTCCGGATTTTCTTTGCTTCTGTGCACTTTCTCAAAAATCAAGTAACATTTTCCCTGGGTATACACTTGATGTTATATGAGATGGATAGATATCCAACAATTCCATTACATTTGTCTCTCCTATTCTCGGTCGGTGAGTGATTAAATAACGAAGGAATATTACTTCTACCCAATTGATTACTTAATTATTATTAAATATTTGCGTTGTGTTCTAGTTTTATCAAGTTCATGGGGCATGCTCTGCCCTGATGAAATATCTAGTTATGTGATGATATATTTTGTCAATATTTTGACACGAAAGAGCATCGTTTTATTAATTATAATCGTGTGGAGTGAATCTTTTTAAGCTTTCAAATATTATATTAGCATAAATATTTGGTTAGTCACTTGCAGGATGAAGACTCATTCTGTCAGGAGGTTGTGAGATAAACTCTTGTATCTAGTGGATGATTAACACTCTCCAGTAGGAAATTATATATATATATATATATGTATATATATATATATATATACACATATATATACATATATATATATATATATATATATATATATATGTATATATATGGTTAGTAAAAAAATTCTAATAATAAAAGTATATACTACAAATAATAGTTTTAGTGTTGGAAAGCATCGCACGGGCAGTTAAATTGGTATACAACATTGCTATTTTGGATGTAAGGCAAACTATCCTTGCGAAAAGATGGAAAAGCAGGCCTTGTAGTATATACCAAACGCAAGGATGGTTATGTTGGGCGAACATCCTTGCGCCTTTTGACTTGTATAAACCAGCATGTTCCATCGAAGATAAGACAAGGGAGGATGAGGTCCGGTGGTCTCCCTCCTTCTGCAGCCTTGGACTCTGCTATCGGCCAGCATTTGGTTGACAACCGATGCTGTGCCGATAGATATAAAATAGATTGGTTCGAGGTGCTACATAGAGGTGACTCCAAACACCATTAAAAGATTTGGGAATATGTCTCTATTGCGGTGCGTCAACCTTCTTTGTACCGCAAAAGGAAACATCTAACGCATTGTTTCTCTTTGGGGAACTTTGAATCTTCTTCTCCCGTTTTTGTTCTCCCTCGTTGTGCCAATATTTTAATCGTTTTTAAACATTAATAAATTTATTTTAGTGTCCCCGTACTTTTGGCACATGTAATATGTTCCCCATTAGAACTCTTTATTTTCGACACAATATTATTTTGTACACTATCGATGTTCTCCTGATGAGATGATAGCCGAAAGAGCTCTCGAGAAACTTGCGTTTATTATTTTCAAAACTATATATTTATATATATTTAAAGATAAATACACATATATGTAAATATACTTCTAAATATATATAAATATGTGTGCATATATATATATATGTATATATATATAAATTATATGGCGATTTATTATTGATGTTTAATTAATATTAGGCTCCTCAACTATTGGAGAACCAGAATATATTTTTTCTTTAAAATATCGCCGACAGATTTTAGCGTAATCAAATACACTAATATATTTAATTGATTGCTTTACTTTTACGTTTTATAAATACAGTTATAAATACATAAATAATGTCACCCCCCCCACACACACACATATATATATATATATATATATATATATATATATATATATATATATATATATATATGAATATATATAATATATATTTTGCATATTACAGAGACGTGGCATCGTTTCAGGTGATCTGCCTTTTAAAGGCTTTCATGAAAGCCTAACATAGCATCAGGGCAAGATTTACAATAATGAAAATCAAATAATGGCGTCGAAAACGAACTTACTGGGAATAAACCCATATATTTCGTGTGAATGTTCTTTTTGAAGCAAAATACTTTGTTCCGTGAAGAGGAACTCTATATCTGTATATCGTTACCCTAATATTAATTGTCAGAAAATGAATTTTGTTTAGATTCTAGTTTCGAGGTTAAAGTTAACTTTAGTTGGATGGACTGTAGTAAATTCTCTTTGTTACCGAGTTTGATTAAGTGGGCTATATCCCATTTACCCATTTACTAGAGACGCATCACGTTTATAACATAACTATATTAAAACCGGTACTTAATTTGATTGGGTTTAGTTTAACTTAATTTTTTTTCTATTAACTCCTTCGATTTGACGAGAATTTCTTTGGAGTTCAAGTAGTAACGTGCAACCGAGTAATATAACCGTCTCCAGTAATAATTTGGCTTCTGTTCTGTTGTTTTTACACATAATATTTATTTAATATATTTGCTTTTATTTTGATTTTAATTATTTGTTTGCTGTTATATATTTATATATTTGTTTAGTTAATTAAACTAAATTGTCTGTCGGTGAAGAAACCATGAGGAATTGACGCGGTCGAGTCTATTTGTGTGTGTGGACGCGGTTTTATTTATAATGCAATTTGTCGCTATGTGTCTCTGGGCGTAAGTTCGTTTCGTGTTGTCTCTTTGCTAGTATGTATGTATGTATGTATGTATATATATATATATATATATATATATATATATATATATATATATATATATATGTCTATAGGTATGTATATAGGTATATATATATATATATATATATTGAAGTAAGTTTGGGATTCGGTTTCGATTCAAGCTGATGAACACAAGTAATATATATATATATATTTATTTTGGAAGTCGCTACTTTATAATATATATATATATATATATATATATATATATATATATATATAAACACGAGAGACGTGCAATAAGTAATGCCCCTGGCCCACTTCCCATAGAAGTAGAGCAATTAAACTTGGCACAGTTATTAGTCGTTCACTGCATAGGAAACACTCAGAGGTATGCATTTCTCACATCGTTTGATGCAGCTCTGGAAGCCGCTTTTGAAGAACACCCCAGGTTGGTCCTCCAACCACGACTTGACTTCAGAACTCAAGGCTGCATCATCTGGGAAATGATTTCCTTTCAAAAACAACTTCTTTACTGGGAAGAGGTCGCAGTGTGCAAGGTCAGGAGAGTAGAGAGGATGGGGAAGGATTTCATAACCACATGCCCGTGCTTCTGATATGGCGACATGCGAGTAGTGGACCGGAGTGCTGTCCTGCAGGAGGAGGGTACCTTTGCTGATTTTGCCCTGCCTGTTGATTTTTCCCTTAATTTCCTCAAAAGTAAAGCATAATAGGCTCCTGTAATTGTGTTAAAATTTGCCAGGAAATCTGCCATGACTTCTCCGTCCTGGTCCCAGAAGATTGCGAGCATGACCTTGACTGCTTTGGAGGTGGTGAGTCAAAGTGTTTCCACTGCATTGACTTGGCTTTGGTATCTGGATCATAGTGATGGACGCAGGTTTCATCCTGTGTAATCAGTCTTTTGAAAACGTTTACTCATCTTCTTGGCGCATCTCCAAATTCATCCTCGAGCACTCGACGCGTTCTCGCTTCTGGAATGGTGTGAGCAAGCTGGAAATCCATCCGGCAGAAACCTTATGCATATGCAAATGGGCATGAATGATAGTTTTCACAGACCATGTACTAATCTTGACATCTTGGGCTATTTGGCGAATAGTAATGCGCCGATCTTCCAAAATGGCAGCTTCAACTTCACGGACATATGCCTCACTATTGGCAGAAGGGGGGCGACCAGGTCTGTAAGCTGTTTCCACAGACTTCCGGCCATGTTTTACTTCACGATGCCAGCGTTTTACAGGGCCATATGATGGGGCATTATCGCCATAAGTCTCTTTCATTTCATCAAAAGTCTCCTGTGATGTGCGTTCTTTCAAATACAAAAATCGGATCATTGCTCGACATTCAACAGGCTCCATTTCACAACTTACTCAGTTCAACCACCTGTAAAACAGAAACCACTATGAGTTCAGAGCTGTAATTTGCCACATAACCCGTAGAGATATAAGTCATTGCACATGCAATATATCAGCTAGATTAGAAAACTAGAAAGTGGGTCAGGGGCATACTTATTGCAAGCCCTTCGTATATATATATATATATATATATATATATATATATATATATATATATATGCGTTTCTTTAGAACATACGCACGTTTATTATGTATAAATATTCAATAAGTCTATCTTAAAATTTTGACTGTTTTTTTAAGCTCAATAAAAATGGATGTATCCTTTCATAGCATATGTAAAAGGGGAAAAAACAAGGACACAGCAGAGTAATTACGAAAAAAGTTTCTTTATCGGTATGTTGTTAGTTTTCAGATTCGTTTAGATAGTATTTGTAATAGAAAAATATTTATCTAATCTGAAGGTAAGGAATATTATATTTTTAATGGCTTTGGTAATTTGTCATAATGGATTGACTCCGTTTGCGTTTTTTATTGAAAAAAATAATGAATTAAAATACTTATAATATCTTTAAAGTTAATCCAGTAACTTAGCAATTAATTAGAATGTGTTTTGTTTAAGTCGCTTTCATTTTCAGTCACCTGCGTGGAAAATATATCGTCATTTATTTATAATCTTCTGAAAAATATGCATTCAGCTGATTATTTCCGTAACATTACTCATTTGTGAATATTCGTATTCTAATTAGGTGCATAATTTTTTTTTTAGAATTCCACAGCTCTTTCATTCAACGAATTATTTCATCCAACGTTTTTGAATGCATTATTTTCATTCTCATATGTTGTTGCCCAAGCTATTTTAAAATCGATTATTGAATTATTGATTTCTTTAATAAACTGCTAATAATATACTAGCGGGACATGTGGAGATTGCACAGAAGACTGATTCGTGTGTAATATATAATGGTGTTGGCATTCTGTAGATATTCAGGATAAATGGAGACGCTCTGATATTATGGTATCTATTTTGTTAAACTATTAATCCAAGCTAACAGAGAAGCCTAGCACAGTCAGGTCGAAAAAATATGCGTAAATATATTTTAATTATTGCCGATTTCGTATATATTATCATGGAGGTAATGTTCTATCGAACTTTATATGACATAAACTTGCGATTTCCAAAATATATATATAACTTGTGTCCATCAGCTTGAATCGAAGCCGTACCCCAACCGAACCAAAAGTTATAAAGAATTCTTGATAAAATTATTTAAATTATTTATGAACAAAAAAAGATTACTAAGGTGCCATCAGCTAAGATCGAAATCGAAACCAAGACTTATGAAGAATTCTTGATAAACTTATTTGAAAAACATAGATTATTGGAGTGTTATTATCTATAGAAACTGGAACACAAACTTATGAAGAATGATTGGTAAAATATTTCATTAAAAAATTAAATGACTTGAGTGGCATCAGCTGTAATCGAAACCAAAACCAAACTTATGAAAATTCTTGGGAAAATTATTAATGACAAGAAATTGAAGTAGATAACAATTAACCGTCTTTATAGCTTTTTTTACTTGTTATTCTTAGTTCGTTTTCACTTCCCAAATAGTATAAATACGTAAAATCTAATAAAATTGATAGTTCAGTATGAATTCAAATATGGTGTTAAGATTGATCTCGTTCCACTTGTAGTCTACGAACTAAACGTCTTTTCTTTTATCTGCATACCGGTATGTCTTAATTGTTTATTTATAACAAGCAAATGTATGTGTGTGTGTGTGTTTTTTTTTACTGGATTTCGGAGTTTTATGTGTTTTAAACCTTTTCAATTCGTATAAAAATCTCCTTTAATTTTTTCCTCGATGACAACTGTACATTTTAATGTTTGATTAATTAATGTAAAGTCTCTAAAGATGAGTTTGTTTATGCCATTCAATGAAACACGTGTATGACGCAGTGATTTAAACAATATAAATATGAATTAAGTGAACATTGCCGTCGTTTTAGAATGTTTAATAAAGTTTATATATAAATAATAACAGTTTCAGATGGCCCCCATAAAAAAAAAAACATTTGAGTTGCCAAAGTCTGATATATTCTACAGAATATACGGTAGTCCACTAATATGTACGTGTACTACTGCAGCTCAGTTCTATTCATGCAGTTATTTTATTTTTATATCAGCAGGTTTATACAACGCTACATTATGTGTATAATTTTAAACAAAAAGCATTTATCAATATAGTTTAAATAAATTATATATATATATATCAATATAGTTTAAATAGATTTTATATATATATATATATATATATATGTGTGTGTGTGTATGTATGTATGTATTTGGAGGCATATGCAGAGAAGGTTATTGGGTATCAATGCAATTATATATTGAATTTCCGTTATAGAATTATTTATCTTTAGCTTTGCAGCATTTGTGTCTGAATACGTTGGTTTTATCGTCTAATTAAGCGTGTGTGCACCTGCACGTGCTCAGATTAATCCTTCCGTGACCACTCGCTTATTGGGTTGTCTATAAATCTGCATCTTGTGAACTACTTTTCGAAATGATACACCACCGCCAGACTTACAGAGACACCGTTTGCTATTTGAGTAAGTAAGAGATTATCATGGAAACGGCTCTACTTTATTTCACTTCGAAGCATAAACACACAAAAACATTCGCACGTGTTTTCGCTTATTCGGATTACTGTTAGCGGGTGCTATTGTAACAACGTTTCGGTTGATGTAGCCTCCGGTTATATTCGTTTGCATCTTGTCGAACTAGAGAAGCTTTCTTACCAAATCCGGAACCTGCAGGGAATTTCGAGGCATATTAGAATTGTCCACGAGTATGCGTGTGTTAGTGGATAAAGTATTAGTTAAAGTTCAGTTGAAGGTTTCATACTCGATACGGGCGACACTTAAACTACAATTGTGAATTGTATCACCCTAGTCATGGCTGAACAATAGCACTCTACTTTTCGGATTAAATGGTTAAAATTTCATAGATATTCGACAGGAAAATTTCCAGTCTCGACATGGTACAACTGAAAAACTATCGGAGTTTACATCGACCGAAATCTCTGCTAACCTTACCAATATGTGAACTATAGTCTGAATAATTAAAGTAATACAAAATAATAAATATTTGAAAGCACAACAAAAATTATATTTGACGTATGTACAAAGTAGAAGCAGTATGTTTTCTTTTTTATTGTTCGGAATTAATTTTTTATACAATGTAAATATTTCATTTAATTTTAATAGATATTTCTGGAAAATAAAATATGATTAACTATATTTTATGAAATAATTGCATTTACGTTATATCACATTATTATTTCATTTTTATCAATCCAGTGCATTACGATTATTTTAAAATAATTATAAATTAGTGGCAATTTCTAACAATTGCGTTTCCTAAATTAAAATGGCGGAAATGGATACAATTGATATAAATTCAGAACGGAAGTCACTAAGCATGTAACGGAATACGAAATCATATAGAAATATTTTATTACAAAAGTATTTTAGTTTAACATTTCTCATGTCATCATAAAACAATGAAAAATAATAAACATTTATTTTTTACAATTCTATAAAGAAAGTTAGTTTTGCTGTAACAAAAAATTGTTTGGAAGATTTTATTAGGGTTTCGTCGTTAAACAAGACATGTCAAAACTAAAACATATTTCATCAAATAAGATATTTCCATACGAACAAGTGAAGTATGCATGGTCCTTCTTGAGTGCATAGTAAACGAGGCCAAAAAAATGACTAAGTTCAGCATTTGCCCTCCCCATTTAACCCACAAAGCCTCAGTGGACATCATTTCCATATGACAATGAAAAAAAAACAGTGCAATTTTAGGCCTTGACATATTTGCGTTCTGCACCATGCGGAAAAAATGACTAAATCCATTGCCCCCCCCCTATTCAGCCCAAAAAGTCCCCTATGGTCTAAACATAGTTAAATTTGAGTTCAGCACCATGCAAAATTGCTAAATAGACATACACAGAAAATTTTGGGCAAATATGGCAAAATAGTCTGAAAAATGGTGTGTTTTTATTAACCCGTAAATAGCCCCTGAGGCACACACAAGAGTTAACGCGAAACATAGATTATATAGAAATCAGTTAGTTTAAACTTTTCAAAAAGCTTTATAAAAATCAAAGTTATCATGTTTATAATAAGCACAAAAGTGTCAATTTTCGCCATTTTAACCCGAAAGCCACTCCTGGAGTGGGTGGGGGGGTCATAGTTTTCCCGGAAAATCCGTTCTGTTACTTTTTTTACTCATGTTTACTGTTTGTGCAAAATTTCCAAAAATTCCAAGGGGTACTTATTGAGAAAAGTGCCGATAGACGAACGGACGAAAAAGCAAGGGTAATTTACAGGTCCACCCTACCTTTTGTCGCGGATCATATATTTTCAATATTAAAAAATGTATAGAAATTATGTATATAAATGTAAATAATAAAATGCAAATTTAGTTTAATTAAATATATTCTTAAAGCCAATATTTACCCCCATCGAAATATTCCGATTTATTAGTCATAGTATATAAAACGAATTAATTCCTCTACAGTAAATGTCATATTCCCGCCATTCATTAAACATTTTTTTTACAAATATAACACGTGCTTTGCAGGCAATGGTGTAATACGTGTTCTAATAAATAGAAATTTTCAGCTTTATTATCCCAACGAATTCTCATTATATTTTCCATGATTGTCCATGACAGTAGTAATATTTGATTAGTACTGCAAACTTTATTATTTCTATTACCAGGAAAGTCGAGCAAATGTCGAGATAATTGCATGAAAACAATCATAATTACCAAAAAAACATATTATGCAAAGAGAAGTTTTTTTTATTGTTTTAATCTTTTTAAAGAAAACAAAAATCGAGCATATTACATGATATTTTTACCAAGTTTGGAGTATGATATTTAGTAAAAAGTCACGCGTTTTTTTATTAATACTCAATTATATTAATACTAATGTTTAGTATAAAACTCACAATGATTTTAACAAGATTCATCGACAGTTTTTGCACTAATACACATATGAAATCGATATTAATCGCAGATTTTTATTCCCCGACTGCCACCACTATACTTATAATCCTTGTGAATCCAAACTGCTCTATAGTTTGATTATGAACGAACTTTGTTTTGAACAGATTTATCAAATAAGACTGATAATATACACCTAGATTGAGAGATTGATCGAGAGATAAGCCGTCGCACTAATTAAATCGCCCAAGATTTGATGTAGCCATTCTATGGCTATCACCCAACTATGCATTATCTCGTTGAAATCTCTTAAGCTAATACTAAGAAAGAGTGTATTTTTTTTTTTTTAAATAACACTGTTTATATATCTCCGGCCCGCAGTCTTCATGTGACCTTTGACCGCTAAACATTCCCAGCCCAACCCAACTACTACTATCTAACGTGACAATTATTGATGATAAGAAATAATATTCGATAAAATGTAACACACGTTTCCCTAACTGTTAAAAAATACTCGTATCTAGGGAATGTTGTATGGGGAATAAAACGGAGGAACTATTTATACACAAAATAAAACAATGTTATGTAATATATGCAATGGAAAATATTTCCGAGACGAATAATGTCTTAACTTACAAGAGTGACCCTCTGTTTAGAAAGAGAAGTTCGTTTTAAAGGAACGTGAATAGTCTCCAAAATTCTATATACTTTCATATATCCGGTGAGCTTGACTGACGATGGAAAAAGAGTCAATGATAAAACTTGCCGCACATGTTTTTTTTTTAAAATAAATGTCCGTAATAGACGAACCATACGTATTGTTTCTAACTCCCAATATTCGACAAGTCCTATTCCTAATTTTCTAAGTGTGTCTATGCGTTTCTGGAATCAAATGACAACTATCAATATCGTCCGACCCACGTACTCGCCACAGCAACTACATTTAAATTGATAAATTACATTTGATTATAATGTGAGGAATTCCTCTTTTTAAGATGATTTTGTAGATAAGACGACACGTACATTGAAAGCAAAATAGTGTTTTTCACATGTTGAACGGATTTGTTTGGAAGATTACTCACTCAGTCACGCTAAGAATCAATATATAAAGTTATGTAATGTATTCCTTTATACACGATAAATTATTACACTAATGAACGCATCAATACTAATATTTTTTTAAAACGTTTCAGTTTCCCTGGCACACTGTCCCCAATATTTGTCAAATGATATATATATATATATATAAATTACTAGAGAACATATTTATGACATATGAAGTAATTAGCAAAAAGAGCCGACATTCTCTGATTGGTTGTTTTTGTTTTACAGTATATCAACACTTTCAGGTTATCTAATGCCGAATCCAAAGGGTTTGAAGAAAATTATTTTAACAGAGTATATTTGTTGTTTTCAAGTCGGTTTCTATTAAACCTATAGTTGGGACCCTAACAGGTACTACCACTCCGGGTCAGAGTGAACTATGGAGCAATGGCAATTAAAGGGTGGTTCCACACTCCCCAACGCCGGCAACTGGGGCATCAACACTGGATATAGTTTAAGGTCATATTCAGGACCACCGACGTCCTCTGAGATTATTGATAATAAACGAATGTGCCAGCTTCTCAAATATTTACTGTCTTCAAAATAAGTGGGATGTCCATTTTTCAGTTAAATCGATTCATTGCCTGCTCTCATTGGGAAATCACCGCCGTGCACCAGGATGAAGCTTCACATGCCTCGCCGCAATGATTTAGTCCACAATTCATTATAGGCTACATTGCATAAAATTCATTATAGGCTACATTGCATAAAATAATTTTATATATAATGGCTTGAATTAAAGTTTAAAATGCAAAAGACAAGTATCCTGCTTCAATTGTGCTCTAAATCCAAACATTCATTTTGAATACGCTCCTGTCATATCAAAGAACTTAATGTTGATTTTATATGCCTGGCCTTTTTGTTGTACGGTGATAATAGCTTTGATTTAAGTTTAAAATGAAATAAAAAATGTATCATGGTGCAATTGTGATTCAAACAAAAACATTAATTTCGAACACACCCTTGTCATATCAAAGAAACTAAAGTTTATTTTAGACGTCGCGCCTTTCGGCTTGCGTGGTAATAAAAGTTCACAAATGCACTTGGGATATTAGTCTGTGTGTAATGTTTACTTTCGTCAAAATCGCCTGCGCATTCTTTCATTTGATTATCCGATTATTAATATTATCCAAGATATTCCGACACAAAATCCATCTAAAAACACTTTAAGGCACATGAAGTACCGCCGTCTAAAAGTTCATAAAGTAGGCCCTGCATTTTTCGTGTCTATAAGGAAAGAATCTACACATACAGATACACACAAACAAAATTAATTTTAACTAATAGTAGATAGATTAAAAAAGACCGCTGCGACACCGTATAATAGTTGTTTTATGTAATACTGCAATATTGAACATAATATTGTCAATTATGGAATATGCATTTTAAGCAACACAGAAAGAAACGCGGGCACTGTATTTATTAAAAAAACAAAAAAACAACTTCATCATCAGGCGAGTACACCCAAAACATAAACACGTATCTCCTCTTCAAATGAAAACACTAACATTTCAAACTAATGCAGCATGTATTGCTTTAGACTTCTTTTTATTTTAAATATTCTACTACGTTTATACATATGCCTGAAACAACTTGTAAAATGCAATATCGAAACACATCTCTGTAAAAGCAAAAAAAAAAAAAAAAAAATGAAATATCTCGAATTCGTTCAGAAACTTCAAAAAACAAAACAGAAAATAATTCTCCCAAAATAGTTTATCGCTAAACATTCACTAAAGAAAATAAAAATCTCGTGCACAATTGGCTAGACGATCGATGAAGACACGGAAACATTTTTTTCATAGACCGAATCAAATAAACATCTATAAAATGGTACTGGGAATAACATTCGTATTTATTGTTTTATTTAGTGTATTGGAGTATTTTCCAACGAATTCTTCTTGCAACGTTTCGATCGATGTAAATTCCCATATTCTTTGTGTGTATCTTGTTGCGTCAAGAATATGTCTGCGAGTACGGGAATCTCAAAAGTGGGTACTATAATCGGAATAATACAATGAATGCAACTGAGCAGTCCTCTTTTAAAATTATGATTAGTTTTAGCAAAAAAAAAAAAAAGATAATAAACTTCGGTAAAAAATATCATAGAATTAACAAAGATTCATTTTGTGGGTTTCTATATGATTACCGATTATAAAATACAAATATAAATAAATACATCTAACCATTCGTTTTCAAACGATAATCTATAATACAAATCTCATCTGTCTGTTTAAATATATGTATGTATGTATGTATGTCTAAAACTATCGACAGATGTGACAGATTTTCACGAGATCGGTATCGTTATAAAGTCCGACTCTTCGGACGACAAGTATCGGAGAATTGGCTATATTGCCACTTTTCTACAAGGAGGGATCGCTTTTTTCGCCGATATTTTCGAAAGTTACCCCCCTTTACGATCGACTAGTCTTAATTTAGACCTTCGCCACTTCCGCTTAGGCAATGTACGCAAAGGCAAAGACGTCACTTATTCACGTTCTTTTCCTCCTTGGCGGTATGAGTTTGAGCCTGCCTGCCTACTACCACTTTTTTTTTTTTTTGCTCAACACGCACCTCCAAACACCCAGGCAACGCCGGGTACCCAAGCTAGTATTTTATAAATAGTATCCCTAAAGTGTTGAAGATTACATGATCAACTAGATAGTAGATAAACAAAGTTTCATAACCGAAACGAAACACCGAAACTTACCTAACGTGTTATGATTGCTTGTTCTGTAGCTGTTTGTATTTATTCCTCTCTATATTTACGATGAATTATGAGGTGGTCCAACCACATTTATTTGTTCATTTCTTGTAGTCTATTTCATTTGTCCATTGATTAAACAATAAAATATAAAGAGGCGACAATCGCCTTTATTTAATCGGTTTTATTTCAGTGTTTATTATATCGCTATTAGTTTCCTTTATATCCTCCGTCTTAAACACACAATTACACACGCTCATACATATTTATTTAAATGCACTACATGAGCAAATTATTTTATACACGTACTTCCAACTGAGGACGCAATGGTTGCAAGGATGATATCATAACAAATCAGCTAATACAATATGTTTTTAAAATATACCAGCTATACAAGTATGGCAATGTGTCTTATTAAAGAAGAAGAAAATACCGGCGAATTCGATTGCATGATAGCTCAAAATATACTATAATACCCCACATGAAAAATAAGATTTACTCCTTAGATAGATAATATCAGAAAAACAGAAAACATACTATACATTACTCATCCACTAATAATGAAGCAATAACCGGTATTATTACCTCTGTCCCTTAAAAAAAAACAACATAGTCTTTTAAAATACGATCTTAAGATAACATAGATAATATTACAATATCACTATTAAAATATAATGCTATAATCGACTACATTCGGGGTGTTGTTTTTTTTACATTCAGATAAAATTGTTTTTTTAGGGTTTTGTTTAAAATAAAAACGTAGTATTTGTTCTCAGCAACCAGCGACATCAAATATTTAATAATCTATGAAACGATTGCTTAATGGAAACATCACATGGTGCCAAAAAAAAAATACAGAGAAATAGATATAGCCAGCTAAATATTTAGAAATAGCTAGCCACCCATCCTCTACCTATACTTTTTCGTTCCCGAGTTTGTTTTTTTTCTAAAATAAATTCGTACCATCTCTTTGCAGCAATCCAGCAACATCATACGTTTTACTATCGACGTAAATATTGCTTAATAGAAACATGTTATGATTTAAACGAAAGACAATAAGGAAGAGATATCCAGTTATACTATTACAGGGAAAAAGCCAGCAAGCCATCATCTAACTGCATTCTGTCATGCCTGTCCTTAAGAATTATAACGAAGGTGTTAGTTCCATTTCAGAAATGTTGTTAGTGTCTAATCTGTTAATTAACTCACTGTAATTAATTCTGTCAATATAGACTATACAATTTCACATATACTGAAAAAAAAACAGTAATTGAAAAATAAAATAACACTGTATATTAATTTATTATGACTTTTAAACATGTGTATGCAATCCTCCTTAGAACTATAGTGGTCAAAGAGATTCAACAAGAACTAGCGCCCATACTTACACAGGTATTTAACCGTTGTTTTAAGGAGGAATGCTTCCCAACACCGTGGAAAATCTCCTGTATTAAAGAATCTAGGTGATCGTTCATCTCCCTGTCAATACAGACCAATAAACCTCCTGTGCATGATGAGTAAGCTACTGGGATTTGTGTTGAATAGAGAAGGGGTCAACTATCTCAGCAGAAATAACCTTCTCAGTAACGTGCAATATGGTTTCCGTTCTGCTAGATCTACAGCAAACCCGCTTACAGTTATCTCATAGGATTAGCGAATATCTCAATCGGGGCTTCCTTTCTAGGGCAATTGATCTTGACATATCAAAAGCCTTTGATAAGGTTTGGCATAAGGGTCTACTTCACAACATCTCCAGTTGCGGTATAGCTGGAAATGTCTTGTCAATTATTAAAGCATTTCTCTTTTATAGGTTCATAAGAGTAGTGGTTGATGGAGAGCAATCAAACACTCACAGTATTAATGCTGCAGTCCCTCAGGGGCCCATCTGGGCCCAAGTCTTTTCCTGGTCTACATTATTGATCTTCCAAATCAGATCCTTACATCATTCGTAGATATTTATGCTGACGACACTACAATCTGTGGTAGCACATCAAAGACGGGAAACGACAAAGTTCTCTCTGATTCTCTCTCCTCTGATCTTGAACAGGTGTTACAATGGGAAAATAGGTGGCTGGTTACTTTTAATGCATCTAAAACAAAGCGTCTATCTCTACACCATTGATGCTCTGATGCCAATCTGGCATCAATTGAAATGAATAGCTCTAGTCTTGAGAAGGCTTCATGTTTTGACAAGCTTCTGGGTTTGACCTTTACTTTTGACCTGAAATGGAACACGCATCTCAAATCCATTGCCAAGGTCGCTGAAAAAATAGTCGGATCCTTCTATCGCTCCAGTAGATATCTCACTCCTTATGCAATTCTCTACTTATATAAAAGCCAGATACGGCTAACGATGGAGTGCCTCATTTGAGCAAGAGCTGCAAAATGCAGCTTATCCTGCATTGGCAGAGTTCAAAATAGAATTCGTAGCTTAGTGGGGGATGCCCTTTTCTCTTCCCTGCAACCTCTTTCCCAAAGAAGAGACGTTGCGAGGATGTCTCTGCTTT
>NC_136491.1:88668532-88671032 GCF_053919585.1 Euprymna scolopes
ATATGTACATGTATGTATGTACATATTTATATATATATGTGTATATATGTATATATATATGTATATATATATGTATATATATATTTATATATATATATGTATATATATATGTATATATATATTTATATATATATATATGTATATATATATGTATATATATATTTATATATATATATGTGTATATATATATATGTATATATTTATTTATATATATATGTATATATATATATGTATATATTTATTTATATATGTATATATTTATTTATATATATATGTATATGTATTTATATATATGTATATATATTGATATATATATATATGTATATTTATATATATGTATATTTATATATATATTTATATGTATGTATATTTATATATATGTATATTTATATATATATTTATATATATGTATTTTTATATATATATTTATATACATGTATTTTTATATATATATATTATGTATATTTGTATGTATATTTATACATATATATATATCTATATATATATATATATTTATATATATATATATATATATTTATATGTATGTATATATGTGTATATATTTGTATATATATATATGTAAATATATATATATTTATTTGTATATATTTATTTTATATATTTACGCATTTATATTTATCTATTTATATATATTTATATATATAAATATATATATTCTTTATATTTATATTTTTTATATATTCATATATTTATATTTGTGTATATATATATATTTATATATTTATACATATATATGTTTATATATTTATACATATATATATGTATATATTTATACATATATATTTTATATATTTATACATATATATATTTATATATTTATATATATATATATTTATATATTTGTATATATATATTTATATATATATATATATATATTTATATATATCTATATATATATATTTATATATATATATTTATATATATTTATATGTATATTTATTTATATATTTATGTATTTTGCTATATAGTTATATATATATATATTTATTTATATATATTTATATATTTTTTATACATGTATTTATATATATATATTTGTATGTATACATATATAGTTATATATATATATATATTAATATATATTGTGCGTGATAATCTTTCCTGCCCCATTTATTCTATGAATTGTTAATTTAGAGATTCGAATTTTGTATATAGGGCAGTCAAGTATGTGGAAAATCTTTTATGCGTTTTGCCTCAAGCAAAAACGCCGCTAAATTGTTAAGATAACAACAAAATTAGTATGTAATTGTCATCGGATCTTTATCTGATTGCCATCGGTTTGAGGAATTGGCATGCGTTAATTGTTCGCATTAATAATTCTTTTTAAAAAAAATACAGTTTTTTAATGGACGTGTCAAGATAGCTTAATGGTAATGGTACTTGATTCACATAAGTTTTGGTTTCGAGCTCAGCTCGAGTAGCTTTTATTTTTTGCTCACAAGAAGTGAACTGTTTAGGGAAATAAGCATAATATTTGCATAAATATGACTCGGTTTCTTCCTTTCATTTACTTATTTTGTAAGGGATTTAACGTCACGTATCATATCTACGATATCTCTGTATCCCATAAATAAAATATATTCATTAATCTCTACAATTATATAAATGTATGTATGTCTGTATGTGTGAGTTCCTTCTTTATAAACACAGAAATGGCTAAAGAGATTGTCTTTTACATTTACAGAATTTTAGTTTATAAATCTGGGAGTTATCTCAGTTAAGTTTTGTCTTGAAACACTCACGATAATTACTGATAATCGAAACGGTTAATTTAATTTTTCTCTAATAGGTAAATCCAGTTGTTCCATGTTGTCGTTTAGCGGCAATCATAGAAAAACGGGCCGCGAAAATTCTACTGTGAAAAGACTGATACTATTTTATATTTTAATTAATATTTTTTTTTAATTAATTAATGTATTTGTATTTATTTATTGCATAGTGTGGTCTGTAGGTTAAAACTTTGCACGTAAATTTCTGGGTTTTGTTTTCGTCGTCAGCAAAGAATTGTATAACACGTGAAACTTTCAATTTTATAACACCTGAAACTGTCCATGTTATTCATATATTTATTTAGATAGTGTTGTATGACGCGGTCCGTCGGTTCAAACCACGCACGTAAATTTCTTAATGCTTTTTTTGTTCCTTAACTGGAAATATGTTTATATGAAATAATATTATAAAACAAACAGTATGTTATAGAATAACATATATTTTGGACTAAGTTACTGCATGGAGTCATGTGAAGCTTCCTCCCTGGACGATTGCACGGATTTCGATAACAAAAATTTAGGAGTTTGAAATATTCGTTGATCACCATTCAATCCCGAGCAACCTCTTATCTCCCTGCTAGTAAAAATATATTTATGCGTAATTTATGACCTAGCAACGCCGCGGTTCTTGTTAATATATATATATATGTGTGTGTGTGTGTGTGTTGCGTATATAAAATCCGTACTGTGATAAAAGGCGGAAATTGGGT
>NC_136491.1:88676032-88693532 GCF_053919585.1 Euprymna scolopes
AATCTTAATTAAAATGCTTACCGCATAGCTGAATACCCGTTATGTATAAATTTATAATGAGTAGACCGCAAATTGGCTTATTAGGTTACTAGACACCGCAAAGTGAAACGCGTCCCTTTCTCTGAATACTCTTTATATAAAATTTCAACTGTTTAGATCTAAAATAGGTTGAGTAATTTGGTAGAGATCGCACGGGTTATTTTTTTTTAAATATAACCCCTTAATATTATCTCTTTTGGGACTCAACTTTAATTAAAAATGGTGAATCCATGGCTAAGTAACCTAAATTTACAATTTCCAGTGTAAAAACCCAACCCCAAATGGACTGAAGTGTTTGGTAGAGTTTTCGATAAGGTCAAATCGTTGAACTTTAACCGCTTAAAGGCCAAATTTCTGGCCGAAACCGATTAAAAATGTTTTCCCAAATCTCAATATCTCTTATCTCAAATTATTTGTGAGGGAAATGTGCACACACACACACACACACACACACACACACATTTTCACTTTTATAGACATATAGATTATTAATGAAATGTCTCACGGACTTGTGTTGCATTATATGACAATTCTAGTCGTATACTTATATAAGTATCGAGGGTAAACACTAGTACAATTTGAAAGTATTTTGTAGTTTCTTGAGTTTTGTTTATTAAAGAGTATATACAATTAGTTTAGCACTAATGCTTAGCTTATAATGTTAACTGGCATGTCGATTTACTTTGCTTTTAAAAAGCAATTGGGTATCAAAATAGAGGAATAGAGTGTCGATTTCTGACCGATATACGAAGCATTATAACTATGTAGAACATTGTTAAAAAGGCTCTTTATACGTAGGCTTTTCCAAGCTTAATATACATCGTTAAACCAAAGATGCGACATCTAGCTAAGGCTACATTAAAGTCGAAACGTAATCTCCCTTTGTCTGTAACTTAGCTCGCTCTTCCGCTTCTGAGAAGAAGCTAAGAGATAACACCGTATAAAGAGCGTTTGTAGCCGCTCTTTCTTTATTCTATGAAATATTAGTACTGTATTTTCCTATTATCTTTATGTTTTGATTATGTTTTACATTTGAAACACACCTCTGCCTTGAAACACACTATGTATTATTCTACAAGAAAGTTATCCCATTGCATAACCACCACCACAAATCTCTAGCCTCACAACCGTACGATTATATAATTGCAATATTATACCTACTTTTTTGTTTTGTTGTTTTCTTTTATCATCTTTGTTTTGCATTTCATTTATATATCTTTTCTATTTTAATTTTAGCATTTTAATACTAATATACCCTAAGCTCGAAGTTTATTGTGCTATAGCTGTAACATAGAGCTGTTCCCCCATTCTAATGAGAAGAATAAGGCGTCGAAATGCTTAAGTAGAATGAGCGTTTATAACTTCTTTTTTTATCTGATGTATTTCCTTATTTAGCCGATAAACAAATCAATGTATATTACAATCATATTTCCTTGGATAAATTCAGAAGCTATATTTCTATTTCATACTTCAATTTCATTATATATTTATACTAGCGGGGTACCCGGCGTTGCCCGAGTGTTTGTTTCCGGGACGGGGGGGAGTTTTAAAAATGTTATGGTAGGTAAGTAGGAAGGATCAAACCCGAAATCATGAGTAAAAGTAGGAAAATAAAGTGTGAAAAAAAAAAAAGAAAAACATCTGCAACGTTAACAGTTCGGCCCCCAAGAAAAGTCCATTCCAGTTGTTTAGGAAAAAAAACAAAAAAAAAAACACTACGGTAGGTCGGCGCGAACGTGAAAATATAATGTGAATGGTCCAGCACGCTAACCACTACGTCACAGAGCACTGCAGCTTAGTTTAGTGATTTTAAATAACTTCACATGAAAGAACTACGAAGCCAAACCGGTGTTCTCTTCTCAACTGTTCCTTGTGAACGATCCCCAAACGGTGTTAAGTGGTGGCAGGGGGAGGAGAATTTATAAGAGAGAAAATATTTTACCACTTCCATTGATCTTAACCGATTTTGGCCGTGACTTCTCAGCAGAAAAAGTATAGAAATCTAAGATTATCGAGGAATTTGAGAAATAATAAGCCTATAACACACCTCAGATATTGTTCTGCCGTTTGTGCATATTATATTTGCATGAAATATCTTGATTTTTACTCCTATTAAGGTCAAAATCAGACGGGAAAATGAGTTCATTTTATTTATTTATTTGTGTGTGTGTGTGTGTGTGTGTGTGTGTGTGTGTGTGTGTGTGTGTGTGTGTGTGTGGTAGGCGCTAAAAAAAGCTGGGAATTTGTCAAACAGTATCTTTTTAAAGACGGGAAGATTTATAAAGCCGTTCAAAGATTAATATGATACGCTAACACCGATGCTCAAATATTTGTCCGTACAAATTGAATTCATGAATAAAAAGACGAAATAAAACATTAAAAATAAAATCACAATCTCAAATTACTAACTTTCGGACTTACCATCTTGATATATATATATTGAATAAAGGGAAATAATATTATTTTTCTTCTTTAATTATTGCGGCTATACGTAAAAATGAACTACATTCAGCACTGTAGTCTGGGTGAGTGTTTAAAATATGTTTTAATTACTCAATTATATATTATATTTCTAATTGTATTACTATAGACAAAGTAGTAAATAGTGTGTGAACGATGCCACTTACGCGTAATGAATAAGATTCAGGTTTCCGAAAGTGTTCGAATCCCAGGCTACTTCATTCCTGTGATACATCCGAATTACTCAATTCGGGACAAATTGATATATGGGTGTGTTCAATGCAGCACTCTACGACTTCATAAAAGTCTGATATTACGCACAATCAATAGATCAACGCCCTGAAATAATTAATTATCATCACAACATCCACACAATTTCTTTCAGCCGGATAGGTAACTATATTTTGCAGTGAGATAGACTAGTTTCAATTAAAATTAATATATATATATATATATATATATATATATATGTATACAGAGATAGTGCAATGGAGAAAGACTAAGTTAAAAAGATAAAGCGTAAAGTTATATACAAGTTAATTACATTTTCAGGTAAATAAGAATTACAGAAAGAGGAACAAGAGAGAAAACGCTTCTACCATGGCAGGTCGTCAGAAGAGGAGAAATTTCGGCATTTTACAAAAATAAAAGTAAAAGGAAAACGCCGACTTTGAAGACTTTAAGATTAGAAATTTAAAAAAGATACGTTATATATATATATACATGTGTGTGTGTTTGTACATTGATATTACATAGTGTTCGAAGAAAAAATGTTCCTTTTTGTTAATCTTCTGTGTTATCGGGGGTGGCTGCACAACCTCAGAATGGAGCACATGCTCGACCAGCGTAAAGGAACCAAAATGCCGTTGTTTTTATTACTGCTGTGGCGCTGATCTCTGGATGCAATAGTCTTCGGGCGACGAATATTTTCGAAACTGATAATAGTGTTTTATGTATATATTGTCTTACGTATCGCTGCCTAAATGGTATCACAGCGAACTTTATATATGCCCGAGAATATGCGTGGGTATGGGATTGAGAGAAGTATTACTGTGGAGTATTAGTAAGATTGCAGTTTCTGGGATAGATCTTTAAATAGCAGACAAGTTTGTTTCGTCATAACTGTTAGAGCTGCATTGAGGGATTTTTTCTTAACGAGATGAGCTCAATTGGGAAATATGCGTTTAATATAAAGCCTTTTAATAGGGGGAAAATAGAGGAAACGCTATATATCAAAATAAACTTTAGTATTTTCAATGAAAATGATAATATCTCCGAGAGGCGTATTACGTACAAACCCAAGAGACATTTTTTCTGTTTTCAAAGAGTAGATCGCCTTAAATGAACGTGAATAATCGCCAAGATTTCCAGGTGAAAATCGACATTAGCGCGACTCAAAATGGTAAATGAGGCTATGCTGAAACTCGTAGCAAAAGACGTGGGTTTAAGCAAATGATCTGCTATCGAGGAGCCCGATTTTTGTCACACATAAACACACACACGTACATACTTACATATATATATATATATAATGAGGGAGTCAGAAGGGAAGAGAGATGCACAAATATATTCGAGTTGAATACTCACAGAACAAATATATATATATATATAGAGAGAGAGAGAGTTAGATAGATAGATAGATAGATAAAGAGACTGAGAGGTAGAGAAGTAGAGAAAGAAGAAAGCAAGAGGTAGAGAGAAAGCCAGAGAAGTAGAGTGATAGAGAGAGTAAGAGATATAAACATAGATGTGTGTATGTCTGAGCGATTGTAGAACTTGATTTTATATTTCTACTTAAATCTGTCTTTTCGATATTAGTTCTGCTTGTTTGAAAATCGTGTATTCATCGTCTTCCGATTGTTGATATTATTCTGGCTGCACCTAACTTAATTAGATGGATTCAATACCTGTAGCTGAATGGCTTCAAGTGCAGACGAATATAGTTCAGACGGGGATGATATTCATACTAATAATGAAGTATCCATATTAAAAAAAAGGAAAACGACTGAAGATTGATGAGCTATCAAACAAGTACTTGAGAACGGACAACATGGCAGAACTATTTAGAAGATATTGATTTAATCGTCCACAATTATTACTTCAAACAATAAATTTGTAAATAATGTAAAATATATTTTACATCACATGTTTTTTTTCAAGTAAATTATGTACTTGTATGAATTGCTGTCATAAGAATAGCCTACATAGTTATAGAATCAACCCTCAAATCATCTATGTGACCATTTCTTATTTTAAATCCAAGTTTTCTAGTATACTAAAAGGGTCACGTTGCAGTGCTGGGGACCAAAAAGAATTTAATGAAGGTTGGACGATCTTATTCCCCCAATTCCTATCTCCCTCCCTTTAGTCATCTCTGTGTCTTTCTTTTCTTCTTTTCCTGTCCTCCTTTTATCTAAATCTATTTATCTTATCTCTCTCTCTCTCTATCTCTCTCTCTCTCTCTCTCTCTCTCTTGCTATTTTACCGTGCTGGAAAAATGTAATTTAGCATTCAAGCAGTCTATCCCTTTCGTTGTTTCCTTCGCTTTTTTGCTAAGATCCTACATTTTTATCCATTCAACTTTCTTTCTAATTTTGTATCATTTATCATGTATTAAAACCAATCTTGCACACACACACACACCCACACACACACACATACACATTTTATTTTTTTACAAAAACGCAGAAGTATTTATTAAGTAGGTTTAACTCCACGGAGTAAATGTGGTAGTGTGGTAAACGGTGTCAATCAAGAGTAATCTCCAACGTTTTTCAGACCTGTTCAAAAGGCCATGAACCCAGTTTCCTTCCCAAAATTTCTTTTAAGGCTTCTCCCCTAGATTTTTTGCTTATCTTTTTCTTATTGTGCAAATTTTAAATTGTAAAATTTACGATCAGTAAAGTATATAAAGGGGATCGGGAATTTTAGTGATGATCAAAATATACTATCCCTGCATATATTTGTGATTCACTAACACTTTTTCTTTTTAATTTGGGCTTACCTTACGTAGAACCACCCCCGAAGTTAATATGGCATTGTGGTGACTGAGATAGAATAGGATAGACACTTTAAAGTATCTTTGACCAAGAATGACACATCGTCATCATCATCGTAGCCATAGTCATCATAGTCATCATCATTATCGTTATCATTATCGTCGTTGTCGTAATCATCGTCATCGTCATCATCAACAACAACATTATTTTTAATAAGATAAATATATTTCGCAGTTTCATTTATATTGCATTATTTTAGTTTTTCGGGCTACTGTTCTAATGTTGAATGTTATTTTCCCAAGCTCTCTGCAGATAGAACCACCGATCTTCTGTAACTGTATCTTGACAAAGCTGGGAATTTTGCGTTCAAACTCTGAATATCTGCACGAAATTTCAAACGAAAACCTTTGTTTAATCCACGGTTGTTTCATATTCACATTTCGTTAGTCATGGCTGGATTTAAGTCTAAAGTAATTAACAATTGTATTAGTTACCTAATACACTCTTTTGAAGAGTGCCACTTACAACTTAATTTACGCATCGATAAATTAAAATAAAACTTGTAGACTTTGAAAACAAGTATTAAACATACGCTAGTGTTTAGACAGTCGTGTTATCTACCTTAACACCAGTGATAGACACTATGACTCAATGACACCAAGCACCGATCGACCGCGTTATCGAGCAATAGAACCATCGAATTTTTTTAATAGAGAAATATTGACTTCTTTCCTACTTAACATTTTACACAAGTCTGTCTTTTTCTTCTGTAGTTTTTCATTTCCCTTCCCGTTCTCTCTCTCTCCCTCTCTCTCTCTCTCTTATTATCCATTTCTTCCTGTCCAATTTTCTTTTTTTCTTATCACACTCTGTGTCGCCCACTGCACTTAAGACGCAGGTGCGAGAAAAATTGAAATCATAAGTTGATTCAATTAATTTGTTGGAGAGAAGATTTTTAGCCCTAAAACATTAAGACTCATCAATGCTCGTATAAATATTGGAGAAAATTGAATACAAAAGAGTAAATAAATAAGTTGTCGAATAGAGACTTTAAAAATGCGTATGCTATTTTATGATGGAATTTCTTTATTTTTCTTTTACGCACTAAAGCATCGTTAAACATTTTTTAGATACAGAAAATCGAAAAAGATCTCGAAATCAGGTACGAAAATCATAAAGAAAGTTTGTTCTAAAACCTGTTTTGATATTTGGCAAAGTGTTATATATCATTAGAAAGCCCGCATTTTGTTTTACTAGATAATGTTTTTTGCTCATATAATTTTTCTCGTATTTAAGAACCGTAAAATGGATTGTAAAGTAGATAAAAAAAAATCGCATTTTCGACACCTAATACTTTTCGCCTTTAATCGAGATAAGGAAGCGAGTGACGTGACCAAGGATATGTGTGCTATATATGGAGAAAACGCTATAGCTGAGAGAACTGTTCGAGATTGGTATAAAAAAACACCATCATAGAAATGTTTACCTCAAGGACGCTCCTCATTCCAGAAGACTAATCAAGATAGACGAAAACCAATTCAGGGTTCTCTGTAAGTAAGATAGCCATTAGTAGAGAATTGGATGAAAAGATGAAGTGAGACTTTGTATTCACGCCTACTTCAGCCGATTCAAACAAGAACTTGGAGCTTGGGTCCCACATGATCTTACATTTGCTGTTAAAATTCTCTTATTTTCTATTAAAAAAAAAACGGCGGGAACTTATGCAACAACCTAATATCTATTGTTCCATCGGTACAGTATCAAACAGAAACATCCTCAAAGGACCGGCAACGAACCTTTTTTCTAAGAGATAACATTTGCTTTTGTAACAGAGCGGTCTGCCCTTATAGTAACACACCGCGTATGGACGCGCGTGACAAAATCAGCAGGAGCCGTAGAATTGTTGACGAGCGAAAATGTTTGCATTAGCAGCCGTATTAGCACTTATGCAAATGAGCAAGCGTGTACGCGCTAACGTAAATGGAGGAAGAAGAAGAGAAAAAGAAATGAAGAGTAGCACGTGGTCGAGAACAGAGGAGAGTTGCGGACGGGGAAGATGGGCGTATGCAGCGGCGGGCAGAGAGACATTTTTACAAAAAATTATATGGCTAAGCATTGTAAAACACGTATGTGCGAAACGACTTCTGAAAAATAATAAAATGCGTTATTTTAGAAAAACACGAATAAACGCATTGTATTTGCACTTCGAATTTTTATTTCGGTATTTTTGGTTTGCTTCTTTGCGACGTTAGCAGGCAACGTGTGAGCCCGTGTGGTTGAAATGTAACGACACGGTTAAAGTGTAACGGCCAAGTTACACCTTTATATAAAAATATTTTATCTATTACCTATTCACACCCGGCCAGCTTTTTCTTCTTCTTCTTCTTCTTCTTCTTCTTGTTCTTCTTCTTGTTCTTCTTCTTGTTCTTCTTCTTCAAAACTTGAAAAACCGTGACCATTTGAAAGTGGAGATCGGCTGTCTTCGGTGTTCGTTCTTATGACTCGAAAATAAGGAAGAATGTCTATAACTCACTAATGAAACCTGGATTCATCAAAATATTGTATTATATTGTTTACTCTGTTGGCTATGCGATGTAGGTAGATTCTGGGGAGGTTAACCGCCGGGCCAGCTTCCGCACTCTCTCTAAAAGCATCTACAACATTGTAAATGGTCTCTGCCCCTTCATGCGGATTATATCAATATATTTGAGATAAGCATATGCATTACAATTGGCATATTGCTTGTTTCATTTTATTGTTTGGTTTTACGCGATATCAACACTTTCAAATTAGTTCATGCCGAATAAAGTTATTTTAGTAAAAGAGTTTATACTTAAAATTCATTATGTCTTATATGTTTATTTGTAACGTGTTGTTGCCATCTTTTCCAATGGAATAATAGCGTACTTTTTTATGCTCTTTAGATAGATTTTGGCAAAAGAAAACTAAGACCAACCTATATCACCTTCTGGGAAATGCAATAATAAGTGGAAAACATAGTTTACTTGAAATATCTTTTGGTAAATAAACCTGAGAGATTATAAGAATTGTACAGCCATGCAGTGAACCTAGTGGTAAAATAATGACAAAACACAAACCTACAATCAGCAACAGACTGTAATTCAACTCCCAATTTATTATATAATTGTTATCAACACCCCCTTCCCAACTTGCTGCTATTATTATTATTGTATTGGCATGTATATGCTTATATATATATATATATATATATATATATATATATATATATATATATATATATATATATACATACATATGTATGTGTGTGTGTGTGTGTATATATGTGCGTGTGATATATGAAATATAAAATATTTCCACCATCCCGTATATCTCAAACCGTAAGTTTATATCGTTGTGTTTACGATTGGACTGGAAGTTAAATGGATATATGAATATATAAACAAACAAGCGGTATAAAAGCCTCTTTCGTTGGGTCTTTTTTGTCCATACGTCATATCATTTTGACACCAAGTTCTCTCCATTTCCATAGCCTACATGTACTCTTCCGTATTTAAAAGCAATAATATTGATGTCTTATGCCTTTTATGTTACGAAGTCGGAATCTTCACACGGACTTATCTAGTAGCACCGGGTAGATTTTGTGTTCGATATACTAGTGTTCTACGCGGTGGATTACCTTAGTTTTTTGTTGTTTGTTTTTCTTTTCTTTTCATTTTCAACAGGCATTAAAGATCTAGAGAAGCAATCAAAATATCAATATACTGCACTGTATAGTTTATTATGTGTTCTCAAAAGTAGTTCTCTCGTACTGGCTTTCAAAATGTGTACTTTTTGACCAATACGTTAGTTCGAAAAACAGATAGAGACGGTCAACTACAATGTTTCGAATAGAATGAGGTGGACATTTCTAAAAATGTAAATAAGGCGAAAGCAGTTCTGTGGCAGAGTTTTATTCTATTATCGATGGCGCTTAGTTCAGAGAGTGCATCCCAAGATTGAACGTTTGCTTTCATGTATCGCTAAAGAGGTTTAACAACTGAGACTGACACTGGCGGGCATCTACGTTTGCCGAAACTTCTAAGTACTATTACTCTATTGACCGGCTGGAACACTTTATATCGACACACATTAATTATTGAAAAAGAGGGGTAAGTAATATGAGTGAGAAGCAGTGATAAACAGATAAGAGCAGGCCCACACACACGCATGCACGCACACACATGTACGTATATGTATATATATAGAGAGAGATAAAGAGAAGGGGAGAAAGAAAAACTGAGAGAGACGAGTGTTCTTACAAGTTGGCTGTGTTCATTTCCTGTCGGGAATCGCCTTTAATTTCCTACACGTTCATTGATCTAAGCCAATGACTGTATTTGACAGTTCGGCATACGAAGGCGTTAATCTATACAAATATTAGTAATCTTTCACACTCTCTTGCTCTTTCTCTCTCTCTCTTTAGATATATAATTTATATATAATATATATAGAAGTAATATATATATAATATATATAATATATATATAATATATATAATATATATATATATATAATATTTATATAAAATATGTATATAATATATATAATATATATAATATAATATGTATATAATATATATAATATATATAATATATATAATATATATACAAAATATATATATAATATATATAACATATATATAATATATATAATATATATATAAATAATATGTATATAAATATTTATATCAGATATATATAATGTATATATAATGTATATATAATGTATATAATGTATACATGTATGTATATACATATATAATGTATACATGTATGCATATGTATATATATGCATATATGTATATATATGTGTGTATATATGTATATATATATATATATGTGTATATATGTATATATATGGGTATATATATGCATATATATATATATGTATTTGCATATATATATGTATATATTTGCATATATATGTATATATGTATATATATGTATATATGTATATATATGTATATATGTATATATATATGTATATATATATATGTATATATGCATATGTATATATATATATATATGTATATATGCATATGTATATATGTATATATATGTATATATGTATATATATGTATATACATGTGTATATATATGTATATATATATGCAGATGCATATATGTATATATATGTAAATATGCAGATGCATATGTATGTATATATGTATATATATGTATATATGTATATATATGTATGTATATATGTATATATATATATGTATATATGCATATGTATATATATGCATATATATATATATATATATATATATATATATATATATATATATATATATATATATATATGTGTGAGTGGCTTCCGGGCCTTGAAAAGTGGTGATCACTGTGTAAAAAAGAAAAAGAAAATATAGGTATATATATGTATATATATGTATGAATATATATATGCATAAATATATATGTATATATGCATATGTATATATACGTATAAATGCATATATATGTATGCATATGTATATATACGTATATATGCATATATATGCATGCATATGTATATATATATGTATATATGCATATATCTGTATGTATATATATATATGTTTATATGCATATATATGTATGCATATGTATATGTATATATGTATATATGCATAGATATATGTATGTATATGTGTATATGCATAGATATATGTATGTATATGTATATATGCATATACATATGTATGTATATTTATGCATATGTATATATGCATATATGTATGTATGTATATGTACGCATATGTATATATGCATATATATATATATATGTTTGTATATGTACGCATATGGGTATGTGCATATATATATATGTATGTATATGTATGCATATGTATATATGCATATATATATATGTATGTATATGTATGCATATGTATATATGCATATATATATATGTATGTATATGTATGTATATGTATATATGCATGTATATGTGTATGTATATGTATATATATATATGTATATGTGCATATATATCTATATATGTATGTATGTATATGTATATATGCATATATATATATATATCTATATATATGTATGTATATGTATATATGCATATATATATATCTATATATGTATGTATGTATATGTATATATGCATATATATATATATCTATATATATATGTATGTATATGTATATATGCATATTTATATATCTATATATGTATGTATATGTATATATGCATATTTATACATCTATATATGTATGCATCTATATATGTATGTATATGTATATATATGTAGGTATATGTATGTATATGTATATATGCATATATATGTAGGTATATGCATGTATATGTATATATGCATATAAATGTAGGTATCTGCATGTATATGTATATATGCATGTATATGTATATATGCATATATATGTAGGTATATGCATGTATATGTATATACATATATATATGTATATATATATATGTATGTATGTATATGTATATATGTATGTATATGTATATATGCATATTTATGTATGTATATGTATATATGTATGTATATGTATATATGTATATATGCATATATATGTAGGTATATGTATATATGCATATATATGTAGGTATATGTATATATATATATGTATATATGCATATATATAAAACGCTTCTCTCAATTTAAATAAAAATAACAGCAACAAAAGCATCGAGAGTCATGACTGGTTTGTTTTACGTTTTGCATCTGTGGATGTCTTTTCCTGTTTATTACCGTGTGTATTTATTGAATGGTAACATCATCACTATCGTCATAACCATTGAGGAATTATACCGTTTTTTTTGTTTTTCTTTAAACGCTTCTCTCGATTTTTAAAATAAAAGATAAAAATAAAAGAAATAATAAAAAAAAACAAAAAACAAAAAAAAAAACATGTTGCATGCGTTGGGTTTTGTTTATCTGCAGTGGAGAGGGCTCCAGAAAGCCATGGTGAGGGAAGCCTCTCTAGGAGAAGCAAATCTATGATCTAAAAAACAAAGCGGAAGACCAGTACCCGCATTAAGCTGGTCTGCAGTTTGATTTGTTGCTGGCTATCTTGCTCCTGCTTGTTGCTGGATATCAACAATTTGATCCGAGAGAGAGACTAGCTGTCGTACAAAGCTAAATCTCTGGAATAACATCTTTGTACAGATACTTCCTCAGACATTTGTCAAAAAAAAAAGAAAGAAAAAAGAAAGAAAAGTCTTATTGGCGATGGCTGTCCATATAAACAGGAACAGAAGATATTATGCTAAACGACACCCACTCCAGCTTTGTTGCTGGAATTTGAGAACACTTATTGACAATGGTAAAAGACTAGAACGGAATTGCAAAGATACAATATAGACATTGCTACACTATCTGAAACACGTTTCCCAGGTGAGGATCAACTGGTTGAGCGCGAGTCGGGCTACACGATCTTCTGGTCTGGTAGAGCTGAAAAGGAGAGGCGTGAGGCTGGTGTTGGTTTTGCAGTTAAGAACTTCTTAATTGACAAGATCGAACAGTCAGTAGCCATAAATGATCGTGCAATGACATTGAGAATGCCCATTGCTGCTGGTCGTTATATGAATATTCTTTCTGTTTATGCGCCGACTCTTACTTCGCCTGAAGACGATATTACGTCCTTTTATCATATGCTTAGATTTGTTTTCACCGGTTTGCCAAGCGCTGAGAGTTTAATGGTTCTTGATGACTTCAATGCACGTGTTGGATCAGACAATGAGACTCGGTCTCCATTGGGTCCATATGGCATTGGTAGAGTCAATTCAAATGGTATGATGTTTCTCCATCTCTGCAGTGAACTAAATCTTGTTATCACCAACACTTTTTCCCACCAGAAACACAAGGAGACCTGGTTCCATCCCCAATCTAAACATGGGCATTTGTTTGATTACATACTGTGTAGATGTGGTGATTTTGGAAATTTTTGCAAAGTTAGAGTAATGCGTGGTGCTGACTGTGGTACTGATCATTTAATGGTCAGAGCTAAACTGAGAATTACAGTTCGCAAAAAAAGCCGTTTCAATTGTGTCAAAGTGCCTAAACATATTGATGTTTCCAAATTGAAGGATCCAGTCGTACGAAGTTCCTTGAAATCTGCTTTCAACAGGGTGGATTTCCCAGATTGTGACTGGGAGACAGTAAGAGATACAATATACCAAAAAGGTGTTGAAGTTCTTGGATTGAAGGTCCCCAGACATAGAGATTGGTTTGCTGATAATTTCGATCAAATTAAGCCTCAAATTGATAGAAAGCGGAAAGCTTATTTGAAACTTCTCAACTCTTCACCTCTGAACGAGCCAGCGCTCGCTGCCCACTTTTCTTCTGTTAGGAGTGAGGTTCAGTGTTGTGTGCGCCAAATAAAAAAAACAAATGGTGGTCTAACCTCTCCAGGGAGATACAGACTGCCTACGATCATAGAGATGTCAAGACATTCTACACTTTCCTTCATCAGGCTTATGGTCCGAAATCCTCTTCAACTACACCACTCCTGGCGAAGGACGGGAAAACCTTGCTGAAAACCTCAGATGAAATCAAGCATCGATGGCATAAACACTTTCATGATCTTTTTCATAACCCATCCAATGTTGATGTTGCTGCATTAGAAAGTATCCCTCAATGTTCCTTTTGTCCGGAACTTGATGTTGAACCGACTCTTGTGGAAAGAGTTGACTGCATAAAACAGATAAACTCGAACAAAGCCCCTGGGCTGGATGGCATCCCTGTTGAGCTGCTGATACATGGTGGTGTCAATGTACATTGTGTGGTCCACTCTTTGATACTGTCAGTATGGCAGGGTGACCCGGTTGCCCAAGATTGGGTAGATGCCATCTTGGTTATGTTGTAAAAGGAAAGGGTACAAGATCTGATTGTGGAAATTATCGAGGTATCTCGCTGCTGAGTGCGGTTGGAAAGGTATTTGGACAGCTCTTGCTAAACCGATTGGAAAAGTATGTATGTCCTAATATCCTTCCGGAATCCCAGCCTGGTTTTAGAGGTAGGCGAGGAACTGTGGATATGGTGTTTTCTGCTAGACAGCTCTTGGAAAAATGTATTGAACAGCGTATGCCTCTTTGCCAGGTGTTTGTGGACTTAACCAAGGCGTTTGACACAGCTAACCGTGAGGCTCTCTGGAAAGTGCTAGAAAAATTTGGCTGTACACCTGCTTTTACAGACAAGTTCAAGCAACTTCATCATAGTATGAAAGGTCGCGTCAACTTCAATGGTCAGCTTTCGGAAGAATTACCCATTGATAATGGTGTGAAGCAGGGTGATATAGCTGCACCAACATTGTTTTCGCTCTATTTGACTGCTGTGCTCTGGAATGGTTTCCACGATTGTGATATGGGTGTTTATATTAGATTCCGAACGACTGAAAAGGTGTTCAACCTCAGATGATTCCAAGCCAAAACACTTGTTAGTGATGGACTTGTTAGGGAACTGTTGTATGCTGATGATGCTGACCTGGTAACACACTCCCCAGTAGATATGCAACTAGTGATGGATCTCTTTACAAATGCGTGTACCTGCTTCGGACTGACAGTTCGCATTAAGAAAATTAAGTCATGTACACTCCCGCTCCCAATGATCGGTATGTGGAACCTGATATCTTCGTCTGTGGAAAGCACCTTGAAGTCGTAAAAAATTGTGTCTGCCTTGGGAGTGCTTATCAAATGATGGCACTCTTAATGCGGAAATAAGACAGAGAATCAGCAAGGCATCTAATGCTTTTGGAAGGCTACAAGATAGTCTGGTCTGACGGTGATCTGACTCTGACAACAAAAATTTCAGTATATCAAGCATGTGTAGTACCATCCCTACTCTACGCATCTGAAACTTGGACCTTGTACCGGACACATATAGAATTGCTCGAGAGGTTCCATCAGCACTGCCTTAGACACATTCTTGCTTTAAAGTGGTATAGCTTTGTCCCTGATACATATGTCTTAAAAAAGGCCAAAACAACCAGTATTGCTACCATTGTTATTAAGAACCAGTTGCGTTGGGCGGGTCATCTCATCCGGTTCGAAGACTATCGTCTCCCAAAACAATTGTTCTATGGTGAGCTCTTTCTTGAAAAAAGACCCCAGCACAAGCCCCAAAAATGTTTTCGTAATAGCATCAAGGAGAGTCTGGTGAGCTTTCATATTCCTGTTGACAGTTGGGAGTCCCTAGCGTATGATCGCAAGCACTGGAGGACACTGATATACAGGGGTGCAGAACACTATGAAGCAGCCAAAATAGACCGAGAGAAGCTTAAGAGAACATGTAGGAAATGCCAAACCTTGCCGCCCAACCATGGAGATCTCTGGATCTGTAAGGTGTGTGATCGGGCTCTGTTGTCGAAGGCAGGTTTTGTTAATCACATGAAAGATCACGATAATACAGGTTCCGCTGCTGTTAGTCTCATACAAATCAGTGAGCGTTTTTCAGTGTCATGTCTGCTTGAGGGTGTGCAAGTCGTTGGCACGGCTAAAAAGTCATATTCGGGCACATGAACTTTTAGTGACTGAGGGAGTGGCTCTAATCTAACAAGACGTTGCAATCATCATATGCATATATATATATGTATGTATATGTATATATATATGTATATATACGTATGTATTGATATATATGTGTATATATGCATATATATGTATGTATATATATATGTATATATGCATATATATGTATGTATATATATGTATATATGCATATATATATGTATATATATGTATATATGCATATATATGTATGTATATGTATATATGCATATATGTATGTATATATGCATATATATATATGTATGTATATGTATATATACGTATGTATATGTATATATGCATATATATGCATATATATGTATGTGTATGCATATATATGCATATATATATATATGTTTATGTATGTATATGTATATATATGCATATATATGTGTATGTATATATATATATATGCACATATATATGTGTATGCATATATATGCATATATATGTTTATGTATATATATGCATATATATGTATGTATGTATATATATGCATATATATACATGTTTGTGTATATAGATGCATATATATGGATGTATATATGTATCTATGTATGCATATATGTATATGTATGTATATGGATATATGCATATAAATGCATATATATATGTATGCATATGCATATATGTATATGCATATGTATATGTGTATGTATATGTATATATATGTATATATGTATATGCATCTGTATATGTGTATGTATATGTATATATATATATGCGTATATGTATATAGATATGTATATATAAGTAAATATATGTGCATATATATGTATATATATGCATATATATGTATATATGCATATATATGTATATATAGGCATACATATGTATATATATGCATATACATATGTATATATATATGAATATGTATAGGTATGTATATGTATATGTATGTATATATATGTATATATATATATATGTATATATGTATATGAGTGTTTATATGTATGTATATATATACATATATATGCATGCATATGTATATATGTATATTCATGTATATGTATATATGTATATTTATGTATATGTATATATATATATGTATGTGTATGTATATGTATGTATGTGTATGCATATGTGTATATGTATGTATATGTATATATGCATATGTATGTGTATATGTATATATATGTATGTTTACATAATTGTACGTATATATACGTGTGTATATATGTATGTATATGGGTATGTATATATGTATATGTATATATGTATGTATATGTGTACCTATATGGGTATATATGTATATATATATTTATATATATGTGTATATATATGTATAAATATATGTATATATATGTATATATATGTATATATATGGGTATATATATGTATATATATGTATATATGTATATATTTGTATATATATGTATATATATATGTATATATATGTACATATATGGGTATACATATGTATATATATATGTATATATGGGTATACATATGTATATACATATGGGTATATATATTAATATA
>NC_136491.1:88696032-88713532 GCF_053919585.1 Euprymna scolopes
TATGTATTTGTATGTATATATATGTGTATATATATGTGTATATATGTATTTATGTATATATATATATGTATATATGTGTATATATGTGTGTATATATTTATTTATATATGTGTATATATGTATATATATGTATATATGTGTTTATATATATGTATATATATGTATATATATGTATATATGTGTATATATATGTATATATGTGTATATGCATGTATATGTGCATATATATTTATATATATATGTATATATGTGTGTATATATATACGTGTATATATGTATGGTTTTATGCATATATATGTGTATATATTTGTGAATATGTGTGTATATATGTATATATATATATGTATATATATATGTGTATATTTTGGTATATATGTATAGGTGTATATTTATGTGTATATATATATTTATGTATGTATGTATTTATATATGTATATATATATACATAAGTCTGTGTGTATACGAATAATTAATAAAATGTAAGTGAAAAACTTTTATGTAGAACATAAACAATGAAATGTAAGTAAAAAAAAAGTATTAATATAGTTTTTTAAAATCGTATAAAAGAAAGCTGATCATGTTTCAAATCTCTGAACCATCGGGGATGGCTATTTAAACGAATGTGAAACGAAACTGAAGTTTCGAATCTATATATAAAATTAAATTCTGAATCTATATATAAAATCAAAATAAATGAGGAGAAGAGAATCATATAAAAAGTTTGATATTTATATATGTTGTGTACATTTAGGGAAATCGATTAAAATATAAGTGGAAAAAGCGTGTGTAAAACAAAAGTGGGGAAACGTAAGTAAAAAAAAAATAATAAAATTCATAACCTAGGAAGAGAAATGTGCGCAAGACGAAACTAATCAGTTTAGATTCATGTTTAAATATGGAAATCGATTAAAGTACATGTGAATGAAATAATGACGTTTCGAATCGATGTATAAAATATGCAGAATCATTAAAAACGAGTCTAAATGAAACTAAAAATTTTTCAAATTGTGTTCCTTGATTATTAAATTACTTATGATGGGAGATTACAGAACAGGCTTTATTTTATTGGAATTTATGATTAATGCCTACTCAAGGAGTCTCCGTAAAGGTTTATCATATGCGAATTTTAAAACTAAAGGATTTACATCCGTAAAAAGTGTGTTCAAGGGGTTACCATTTTTTTCAAAAATCTATTTTATATTCTGTAAGTATTTTACTAAATGTTTTCTACGTTTCTCCTACAGATATTGGATGGCAATTAATGTAGGGTATGGGATATATACCGTTATTAGATGTGGCCATTTTGGAAGTGTGCTTTGAGGCGTAAAATATACTAGTCTTGTTAGTAATGTATCGAATAAAAATCTATTTTCTATAAATTATGTTAGAATCTTGGTTATACACAAACTCTTTCGTTTCGTGTTGAAAATCTGAAATCTGCTAATCTAGGTAATAATTAAAAATAGATCACATGCTACCATGACTAAGATGTTATACTCAATGTTTGTTTAAATCGGAGATTTAAAGTCCAAGCCATGCTCACCGTTTATATAATCCTATGGCGAATGATCCATATTTTCATTTGCAGTAAAAGTTAGCCAAAACATATTAATTTTCTACTTGTTCTATAGATAATTCAGTAAAATATAAACATAGCCAGACCTCTTTAGGTTAAATAATCTTTTATCGAATCTGAAGCTAAATAATAAAAAGAATACTTCTGTTATGGAGATGAACACATTATCAAATGAAATTATCAAATGTGTTTACTTTGATTACGTTAGTTTAGAATTTTATTCTAATTTTTATTTATATTAAAGAAAGGAAATTGAGGATTATCGATTATATTTTAGATTATATCTTGGCGTGATTGCATGCGTATTTTCCATCTATAACTACTCACACACATCCAAATTTCTGTTGCCAAACAAAGGAAAATATAGATGACTTAAATATTTAACTGTGTTGATAAATAATACTGCAAGTAATGCTTATGAACTTTATCTAAGCATCTTAAAAGAAAAGAAAGATTCAAATACAATTAAGAGTAGACGTTATTACTTTTAGTCGGAAGGACTAAATACATATAATATATGGAATATCCCCCAGAAGAAAGTCTACTTATATATATATATATATATATATATATATATATATATATATATATATATATACTTGTTTATTGTTATATAAACATGCTCACACCCCGCTGCTACAAATAGCCACTTGTTTCAATCAAACAACAGATATCATCAGGCAGCGAGTTTACTATTCAAATGCTCAATGAATAAAGATTATTCATTGACCATTTGGATAGTCAAGTCGCTGCCTGATTATATCTGTTGTTTGATTGAAACAAGTGGCTATTTGTAGCAGCGGGATGTGAACATGTTTATATAACAATACACAAGTATTATCAGCTCTTTTTTATTGAGCACTATCTAACAACCTCGGTGTATTCACTAGTCCATTACTTTTGAATTAAAAAAAACCCGGGTATATATATACATATATATATATATATATATATATATATATATATATATATATATATATATATATATATATATACTGCGCGTCAAAAGGAAAGTGTGTATTTGCGATTTTTTTCGAAAACCGCAACATTTAAGCTAAATTTAATGCAGCTGTTTAAACAACCTGTACCTCATTTGATTATCCTTGTATTTCTCTAAAATGTTACTTGTTCATATTTGACTTTTAATTTAAGTATTCTGGTATTTACGTCAATTTAATATCGAAATGGCATAAAGAAACTCATGGCAATGTAAAAGTGTTATTTAAATGTAAATTTAGAACAATTATGCAACACAAATACAAATTTAGTAGCATTGCCTTCTGTAATTTGTCAGCCTGCAAATATTGGGGAATACTCTTGAATTAGTCTGCGGCAATACTCCGACGGAATGGCACCCTACTTCTCTTTAATGTTTGCCCAAAGTTCTTCCGGATTTGAAAGTTTATCAGTTCGTAGCTGTTGCTTTATGTAATGATATATGTTTTCGATAACATTAACGGCTTGAAATTGTGCAGGACTATCCAAACACGGAATATCATGGCGTTCAATGAACATCTTGACATGCCCATTATCCTGCATGAAGATTGGATTATTATTTAAACTTTGTCCAAAGTAGGGTATAAAATGCTCAGTCTATTCAAGGAATTAGTCGAATTAATTCGACCTTACCAGCGAAACATAGACCGTGGACTGTTGGCACTTATAATAATCCGCACCAAAACCGAACCTTCATTACATTGCAGCGTTCAAACTGTTCGCATAGGATCAAATTCCTTGTCCTTCCTTCGAAGGACGTACTGCCTACCATCACTACATAGCTTATTGAACTGGCTTTCGTCGGTAAAAATAACTTTCGACCAATATGAAGAGCCATAATCTTCATTGCACCTGACGAAGTCCAGACAACACTTTCTGCCCTTTACAGAAACCATATGCTTGCGTCTTGGACCACAGTCTCGACAATAATATTCCTTCAAACTGTTCTTAACTGTAGAAAGAGATCAGTTTTTAACAAGATTACACTGTTGCTAAGTTTGAAGAGCCGTTTCAAATCTGTTTCTGAAGCTGCTCATCTTAACAGCATTTCCTTTCCTGTAAGCAGTGACTCTACGACGACCATATTAAAGAGAATCACGAAAAAGGCGGTATTTTGATGATTAGCGGACGATTTATCGATTGGATAAACAAAACAGGTAGAAATAATTGAGCCTCTCACGATCACTAAACGGGACTCAAGGTATATGTACTAAATGATACGTTGTATAATCTAAAACAACAGCGATTACGATGAGAAATGCTAAAAAAAGGACATTTTACGTTTAGAGATGCTAAAAGATGTATGTTAAAAGCAGTTTTTAGCTACATTTCTGTTAAAGAGTTTCTTTTTGTCTGCTCGATGTCAAGCTATTTTAAACATTGACGAGAAAAATGGGATACTTCAAGTAAATGGCAGTATGAAAAAGTTGAAATTATAAACACATTATAAACACTAAGGAGACGAGGTTGTTGAACAGTTACATTCATTAGGATTTAATTTGTATGTGGTTTTTTAAATAACAAATGCGAGCGTTCTTTGTGGCAGCACTATATATATATATATAGTATATATATATATATATATATATATATATATATATATATAGTATATATATATATATATATATATATATATATATATATAGTGTATATATAGCGGATATATAGTGTATACATATATATAGATATATATAGTATATATATATACATATATATAGTGTATATATACATATATATAGTGTATATATATATAGTGTATATATACATATATATAGTGTATATATATAGTGTATATATACATATATATAGTGTATATATATACTATATATACATATATATAGTGTATATATACTATACATACATATATATAGTGTATATATATAGTATATATACATACATATATAGTGTATATATATAGTATATATATATACATATATAGTGTATATATAGTGTATATATACATATATATATAGTGTGTATTTAGTGTATATATACATATACATATAGTGTATATATACATATATATAGTGTATATATAGTATATATACATATATATAGTGTATATATAGTATATGTACATATATATAGTGTGTATATAGTATATATACATATATATAGTGTATATATATACATATATATAGTGTATATATAGTATATGTACATATATATATATAGTGTATATATAGTATATATACGTATATATAGTGTATATATACATATATATATAGTGTGTATATAGTATATATACATATATAGTGTGTATATAGTATATATACATATATATAGTGTATATATATAGTATATATATACATATATATAGTGTATATATACATATATATAATGTGTATATAGTATATATATAGTGTATATATATAGTATATATATACATATATATAGTGTATATATACATATATATAATGTGTATATAGTATATATATAGTGTATATATAGTATATATACATATATAGCGTATATATACATATATAGTGTGTATATAGTATATATATATACATACATATAGTGTATATATAGTATATATACATATATAGTGTGTATATAATGTATATATACATATATATATAGAGTTTATATAGTATATATACATATATATAGTGTGTATATAGTATATATGTACATATATATAGTGTATATATACATATATATAGCGTGTTTATAGTGCATATATACACATATATATAGTGTGTATATAGTGCATATATACATATATATATATTGTCTACATAGTGTATATATACATATATATTGTGTGTATATAGTGTATAAATACATATATATAGTGTGTATATAGTGTATATATACATATATAGTGTCTATATACATATATATAGTGTATATATAGTGTCTATATACATATATATAGTGTATATATAGTGTCTATATACATATATATAGTGTATATATAATGTATATATGCATATATATACTGTGTATGTATAGTGTATATATAGTGTATACATAATGTATATATACATATATATATATAATGGGTATATATAGTGTATATATAGTGTATATATAGCGTTTATATATATACCGTGCATATATATATAGTGTATATAGTGTATATGTATGTATAGTATATATATAGTGTATATAGTGTATATGTATGTATAGTATATATATAGTGTATATAGGTATATGTATATATATAGTATAAGTATATATTGTGTATATGTGTATATGTGTGCATATATACTGTGTATATATATGTGCATATATATATATAGTGTATATATATAGTGTATATATACATATATCTAGTGCATATATATAGTACATGTATAATATATAGTGTATATATATATATAGTATATATATAGTATCTATATAGTGTATATATATAATATATATAGTATATATATTTAGTAGATATATAATATATATATATATATATATATATATATATATATATATATATATATGTGTGTGTGTGTGTGTGTATTAGGTGCCTGGTAAGGCAACATGGGAAACAATCAAGCCATATAAAACGCTATGCATAATTCATCCCAAAGAACGAAAACTAAAACACACACTATATATATATATATATATATATATATATATATATATATATATACAAATGTAGAAAAATATTGCTATATTTCATTGATTTGAAAATGTAGTATCTTTTTTACCAGTTGTCATCCAATTTTAAACATATCATTATATATTAGTATAATCTTCATAAAGTCTGCATGTTTTCATGTAGTCCGATAAACTCAAAAGGATGAGCATTTTTATGTTGAATGCGACTACGATGAACATACACAGACACACCCACACATATATATATTTATACCAGGTTTTGGCCAATTTTGTAAGTTCGAAATCTGGCGAATATCAATCAGAGTAAATAAAAAAAAAATCGTGTGAATGTTAATGACTGGAAGAGTGTATTGAGCATATCTTACTTTAATAGGAACATATATTTGATTTTAATATGGCGAAAAATCATGAAGATTTAAAAGTTGTTTGCCCCCCCCTACCGAATAAACTGCCATAGTACTTCTTCTCTTTGACTTCTGTTTTCTGGAACGTCGTTTCTGACGTGCTTTCGAAAGTGCTGAACGCCATCGTCTGTCTGTACACACGCTCTTTTTATAGTCTTGTTTCGCACTTGGTTCGGCATTTAATACATGATCTATTACATATTGTCAGAGGTATCAATGCACTTTTACAAGTAAGGTGTGCGCAAAGGACATAAAAGTTACGGAGTGACAAACAGACACCGAGAGATAATCGAAAGTAAAAAAAAAAATTAATTAACGCTTAACTTAAATGTCTTTTGTTTTTGCCTGCACTTTGTCAACTTACTTCTTTATTATTTAAACAAAATATAACCCTAGCCTTATAGCTAACACACCAGGTCTTATTTGGTATAAACTTCTATTTTCTTTCTCCTTCTGTTTCGCTCGTCTACATATATAAGTGCATACATACGGATGAACCTGTTGTTCGTCATGATTTTTTTCTTTATATATACTTGCCAGTGAGTATTGAGATATCTTCTTTAAAACCGTCTACTTCTGAGAAAACAGTAGACAATTGATTATTGGTAGTCTATAAATACAGTCTATGTCATCTATAAATAAATAAATAAAAGTATTAAGAATATAAATGATACTCATGATAATAATTATTGAATAGGAGAAAATGTTTGAAAACATTCGCGAGCGAAGCCGGTCTCTGCTAATTTTACAAATATAATATGCGACGTTTTTTTTGTTTTCTTATTCTGTATGCGATTCAACAATACAGAAAGAGAAATAAACAAAACTTAATATGTACAATTGATGTAGATAGCAACGATATATATATATATATATATATATATATATATATATATATATATATATATATATGGTGTGTGTACCTTTATATTTGTACGCAAAGTAAAAGCTCGAGAAAAGTATGTGATCGAATATAACAGATGTATGAGAACTAGTTCGTCCTTTTTGTCCCAAACAACTTATGGTATATGTACAAAAGCTAAGCATTTCATTTATCGTTACCCATTTTCCCAAATGCCGAGCCGTATACAACATGATATCGCTGTAAGGAAAAAAAATGAAAAGAGTGTGCACAAAAAGCACATTTAAAACAACGTTTGAGAAGATAGAGGTTAGAGAGAAAGGGCACGACCATGTTAGAGAAGTGGGTCACGTCACTGTGGTAATGGGAAGCCACGCCTGTAAGGAGAAAGAGGAATAAAGGTATCTTCTTAAAATCTGAAAGAGGGGGTTTTCCTCTTTCCTATTTTTTGTCTATTTGCGACTGAGTCTACAATGTGTCGGTTCTGAGTGGTTATATGTATCCGCGTGTATAAAAAAATAAGAAGACATTACAGTACGTAAAAGTAAAAACAAATGTTAAATCGGACAAACACTGACGTATTAAATCGACGAAAAAAAACCCTAAATGAGAAAGAAACATTTCTTGATAGAGGTATATTTTTCCCCCTCTTACATCTGTTTTCTTTTACTGGAGAGATATATGAGTATTTTCCTTGTTCAAAACAGCCCTTGTGTCAAAGTCTGCCAGGCACGCAAAGCAAGTAAATAGTTGGTAGCACATAAAAACTGTCTTCCAATATATCAGTTTTTTTTTCATTTACTTACTATAAAAAAGCAATTCAAAAACACTTTGCTGTATATTCGGGGGGGGGGGGAATCGCAAATCTAGCTTTATATGATAATCAAGGTCAATTGGTAAAACTTAACGAAAAGTATATTATGACTAGCTTATAGCATCTATCAATATGAAGAGAATTGTAATTCACCATAGCTCGCACAAATAAATAAAATAAGCTAAGTAGTGAACTATAGTTACGGGAGACCCGACTGCTCCCATTTTCTTATGTTCGACTCAGATGTATAGAAGATGATGTCAATTCGTTCTTAGGATTACTACACTTGTCCTGGATCATCATCTCATATTGTTTAGTTATTAGCTGGGCGCGTCAAGCACTATCTTTATATATTTTGTAAAAGTCGTCAACGAATCAAACCACGATCTGCCAGCACATTAACGAATAGGCTCACGTTTAAATACGCACGGATAAATAAAATAAATAAAAATCTATAAAATTACGTCAGTAATTCTACAGTTTATTTTAGATAAAAATGGTTATTTTTCTTTTCTTAATAAAACCTAAACAACGAGGAGTAATATTCGTGAGCAGCATTTTCTTTTTAGTTCATTTAAGCCGACACTGTTTGTCTGATTTGTTTATTATTTGAAATTTTACATATAGTAATGCTTATTTATATCAATAATATAGGATTGAATTTTTAGTAAGGTGTTTGCTATCATTTCAAAAACACTAACGTTTACATTTGTATTTTCTTTTATCTTTTACTTGTTTTCTTTTTTAAAAGATAACTGATAGCTAGACACAATAGAATAAACGCTGGAGGTTATAAACACCAACGACTTCATTTAAAGTGAAATTAAAAGAAAATAATCCGGTCTAGATTCATTAGAAGAAAAAAAGGAAGAGACGTCCCAACCAGGAGTATGTCTTCGATAGAACAGAAGATCGTGCATGCATGAATCGATATAGGAAGCAGAAATGATATATTTTTTCTTTCCTCCCTTGTAGTTGACTATATATATATATATATATATATATATATATATATATATATATATATATATATATATATACACACACACAGAGTGAGTGAAAGATGTTGTGTTTTTGCGATAATATAAAAAATCGATAACGGGAGCATATTCAGCCAGATGGCACATTCTATATGTGTTACAGCATAAAGATAACAATCGATCACATATCTATAGGAAAGGAAACAGACGTACACATGTGTATCATGTGCACATATATTTCAAATCTTTTTTGGATAATTTCAATGGTATGGATCAAACAATTCAGCAGATCTGTCGCCTTTCAAACGCAAGTCCTGAGATGGAAAGAAATTATATATATATATATGTATACATATATATATATATGTATATAATATACCTTATATATATAATATACCTTATATATATAATATACCTTATATATATAATATACCTTATATATAATATACCTTATATATATACATATATATAATATACCATATATATATAATATACCTATACATATAATATACCTTATATATATAATATACCTTATACATATATATGATATACCTTCTATATATAATATACCATATATATATATAATATACCTTATATATATAATATACCTTATATATATAATATACCTTATATATTTAATAAACCTTATATATATAATATACCTTATATATATATTATACCTTATATATATATTATACCTTATATATAATATACTTTATATATATAATATACTTTATATATATAATATACCTTATATATATAATATACTTTATATATATAATGTACCTTATATATAATATACCTTATATATAATATACCGTATATATATAATATACCTTATATATACCTTATATATATAATATACCTTATGTATAATATATACCTTATATATATAATATACCATATATATAATATACCTGATATATATATAATATACCTAATATATATATAATATACCCGATATATATATAAACCTGATATATACATATAATATACCTGATATATATATAATATACCTGATATATATATAATATACCTAATATATATATATTATATACCTAATATATAATATATATATATAATATAATATATATAATATATAATATACATAATATATGTAATATATAATATACATAATATATGTATATTATATACATAATATATGTATATAATATACATAATATATATATATAATATACATAGTATATATATAATACATAATATATATATAATATACATAATATATATTATATAATATACATAATATATATAATATAATATACATAATATATATAATATACATAATATAAGTATACATAATATATATACATAATAAATATATAATATGCATAATGTATACATATAATATACATAATATATATAATATACATAATATGTATATAATATACATAATATATATATATATAAAATATATATTCTATATATAATATATATATATAATATATATATATATATATATATATATATATATATATATATATATATATATATATATATATATATATATCTGACAGCATAGATATAGCACTCTTCCTAAATACTAGCGCACAGGTGCATGGATTTTTTTTACTTTTATGTTCACCACACTAATTAGTTTGAATTCTCTACTTACACAAACACAGTTTGTAGCATAACACATAGCTTCTCTTGATCACATTCCCTATCGGCTACATTTCCAACACGTTTCCCAGATCAGCAAGATCAACATGCTTCGCTTCCAGATCAATTTCTCTCTACAGTTCAAAATGATTGTGTAACGATTCCTATTGCTGTGATAATAGTAATAATTACCCTAATCTCTTGGTCCAAAACTGAAGAGTCATTGCTCAAAACGACAATTTATTATAATGAGGCAGACTGGAAGCTTATCCGGTATCTTATCTGAAATGCCCATGGAAAACTATATTTACTCATCCCGCTCAAGAGCGCGTTAATGAGACCATTGAATGGTTAAAACGGTAATCGAACCGCCTGTTCTCGCGCAAATTCTATAAACTTCAAACCTCTCCAATTGTTTACTCCTACTTGCGAAGCTACTATTGCTCAAAAGCAGCATGCCTACCACAGATTTAACCGATATAAGTTCATAAGAGCTAGAAGTTCTGTAAGAAAGAAATAGCGACAGCTTAGAGAGAATATACCGAAACCACTAGAAAACGCAAAGAAGCATAGAAATTTGAACCCCTGATTCCTGAAAAATCTACAACAGTAAATGATTGGAAACCAACTATTCCCTCATTATTCAACAATCTATGGTTGTTTTGCCAAGCGGTTTGCCTCACATTGGACCCAGCAAACTATACCCTCCCTGACTTTCTTGTGCGGACAAGCACCACACTAGATGATCTGAAACCACCCTTTCTCAGGTACAAGATATCATAAAATAAAACAGACCTCAAATCGATTTACGCCCGATCTCATCCCGGCTGTGCTCCGAACCTTACAACATCTTGCTTTCCTGACTGCTGCAAAATTGCTACTGTGGTACCAGTTTATAAGAAATCTGGCGAAAAAACTGACGCATTAAATTACCGCCCGATTGGCCTCCTCCCGCCTTTCGCCAAAATATTTGAGTCGATAATTAAACAGGTTCTAGTCCATCACCTTACAACTGCAAAAATTCTGCTCAACCAACATTACAGATTTAGGAAAGCGCGTTTTATTGTTGGTTCTACAGAAAATATCGTAACTGCAATATCTTAACATACACTGGACACAGTAGGGTAGAGTAAAGCAGTAGCCCTAGATATATCTATGGCTTTTGACAGTGTATTGCCCGATGGTCCTCTCAGGAAAATCAGATCATACGGTATCACTGGACGAATACTTAACACGATTTAATCTTACTTTTTTGTTCTTTTTTAAATAAGAGAAGAATCCAGGTTATGCTCGCCCATCGTACATCAAAACAATATAATATAAATGTGGATGTAGTTTAGGGGTCAATCCTTGGACCTTTATTATTCTGTCTCTTCAAAAATTACCTCCCTGATAAAATTGTTTCTGAAATGGGTATCTTTTCGGATGACAGAACGCTTTACACTATACACGAGGGGAAAACACGTTAACATATATCATAGGAAATGGTACAAACTCTAGATGAATACCTCAAATCTGTAGTGAAATAGGGACAAAAAACGGATGGTCACAGGGAACATGAGTTGGAACAGATATATTGAGAGAATTGCCAAGTCTGCTGCGAGGAATGTAGGCTCTCTCTACCGTGCTAGAATGTTACTTACGCCTGAAAACTAATTACTTACACCTGGAAGTATCCTAAACCTATAGAAGACCACAATTCGTCCATGTACAGAGTATTGATGTTACATTTTGGCTGGTGAATCTGTTACTAGTGTTTCGCTACTTGACGGGGTTCAAAAAGAGAGTCACAAACCGGATAGGTCCTTAACTGCCATTTAAGCTTTGACCTCTGTCACATTGAGGAATTGTTGCATCCCTGTGCCTGGTCTACAAGTATATTATGATGGATGTTCCGACGAACTATAAACCATTGTACCCTCTCGACGGAAATACCCCGGAAAAATCTGACAGCAGCAAAATCCCACACCTACATAATAGAGATCTCTAGGTATATGAAACCATTCTACTCTAACAGTTTGTTTACCCCGAGAACTGGTAGACTTTGGAACTCTCTTCAGGCCCCCCACTTTCCCATCTAAACTGACAAGCAGACGTTCATGTGTAATGTGATCAAACTTTTTCCTTCTCAATTTCCTACATAGTATCACTGCAACTAATATCCCCGATATTAGCCCCCTATATGAAAGTGGCATTGCACCTTGCTTGGGGTGATATATATATATATATATATATATATATATATATATATATATATATATATGAAGAAATGTAGTTGATCGGGGTGGTTGTTTTCCTGTGTCTTTTACACCAGTGTGGTTCTATCTTTAGTTATCCATACGTGTGCTTCATACATACATTTTTCAGGTTCTGAATTACCATTTCATGTAGTGTTGTGAATTTTTATTAACCATTATACATGTATTCCATCATGATCTGGGGCTGTCTAGTTTGCCATTTTTTGTAGCATGATTTCGAAGTTTTCTTTGCTGGTTTTCTTTTTTGTCCTTTTTCTATTTGCTATGACTCTTCCTTTATAACTTTCAGCCATTCGACATTCCTATTATGATCCTGTCGTTCGTCCCATATCTGGTCCCAGTAGCGATGTGTTTCTCTCGGGTCCTGTCGTGTCTGTTTTTGTTTTTCCTCCATTTAGATTCGAGTAGAATCGGCTTTCATTATTTTCAAAATAACTATTTTGCTTGCATTGTTCAGATTTTCATCGGTATTGTCTTATTTTCCCCTTTTTTTTTGTTGGCTGTTGTTTTTGCTTCAATTTGTCCTGGTTCTTGGTAAGCCTCCTCTTGCTAGTCACATTTCTATTTTTCCATCCTCCTTTATCTTGTTTATTTCTTTTACTTCTTTTATAAGTGTCTTTATCTGGGTGTACAGCCTCACTTGCTATCAAGGTTTTTCAGTCAATTTTTCCCCTGTATTTTTCTGCTTAAACCTTTATACTTACTATCTTTGTATTTGCGTGGATTTAATTGCTTCAGTCTGTAATATTATCTGTTGAGCTGTACGGGAGGAGCTTGTTCCTCTTCGCTGTTTCTGCTTTTAATTTTTCTACTCCTGGTTCTTTAAGGATGGAAGCTTTGTTTTATCATTCTTCTTTTCTTCTTCTTCTTCTTCTTCTTCTTCTCTTTCTTCACCTTCTTCTTTTCGTTGTTGTTATTCTTATTATTATTATTATTATTATTATTATTATTATTATTATTATTCACAAAAATCTTTCATACCTGACATCTCCGAGAAATCTCACTGACAACAACCTACGATGTTCCCTGGAGTCTGAGTGATAACAGCTCTCTCAAGATTTCCAGTATATGTCTTTCAATTCCATTTGCAAATTAGTTTGCATTTCTTAATAGCTGTTTGCCATTGGTTTATCGTTGGAAGATATCATTGGTCTTCACCGGGATTTTGGCAGCAATAAGGCTGTTCCGTATCTAAGTTCTTTTCGCATTCATCCAGTTGAATGACTGGTCAGTGATCTTTCCTCTCGCTATTTCAATCCCCACTTGAGCCTCCTCACTTATTTGGCGTGGAACAATAATAAGAAAGCGAGGGAGATTAACACACAATTATACATTTTCAGTTTTCATGATTATACGTGGTGTTTCGTTGCGTTTTACATTATTATTATTATTATTATTATTATTATTATTATTATTATTATTATGGTCTATATATTAATAAGATAGCCTGTGTGTTATTTATTTTGTGTGTCCCGCTTATATCCGAAGGACTTTTGTTTAATTGTTATAGAGCTTCATTTCTAGTAATAAATGATTTTACAAAGAATTCTTCATAAGTGTTGGTTTCGGTTTGGATTATAGCTGACGGCACTCAAGTCATTTATTTTTTTTATAAATAATTTTTTATAAGTATTGGTTTCGGTTTCGATTATAGCTGATGGTACTCAAGTTATATATTTACTAGCAGGGAGACACGACTTTGCCCTGGATTGAATGGTGATCAACTAATATTTCCAACTCCTATATTTTATTTTAATAAAAATCCCTACAATCGCCCGGGAGGAAGCTTCAAATTCCTCCCTGCAGTAACTTAGTCCAAAATATATATTATTCTACTTTGCACTCTCACGAATAAACTGTTTCTTTTATTAAAAATTGTTTTATATAAACTTCTTTCCTGTTTACGAAAAAAAATCATAAAAAACTGCAAGTGCGGGGTTTGGCCCTACACACCACGTCATGCAATAAAAAAACAAGTACATTCTGAAGACTTATCAACTTCTTTGCAGTTAATGATAAAAACTAAGAAATTTACGTGCGGAGTTAGAACATACATAACACTTCATGCAAAATAAAAAAAATAACAACAAAAACAAAACAAACTATCAATCTACCCACCGTAAAATTTTCAATGCCCGTTGTTTTATTATTGTTTCTAAACGACGACATGGAAAAAATGGTATTACCTATAATAGATGAATTAAAATAACGGTTGAGATTATCAATTATTGTGAGACAAAACTCAAATAAAATCATTCTCAGAATTATACACTAAAGTTCTGTAATTTTTAAACAAAATCTTTTCAGCCATTTCGGACTCTTTAAATATAGAACTCGCACACACACAGACAAAGTTGCATTAGTATATATATATATATATATATATATATATATATATATATATATATATATAATGTGTGTGTGTCTGAATGCAACTTTATCTGTTTGGGTAGAGCACTGTCGTAAATAATCTCACCCGCTACTTAATTGGTTGAAAATGCGAAGCTCGTTGTTTGTTTACGAACAAGCGATTTGAGCACTATAAAAGTGGTGGCGGGTGTATATTTTAATAGAAATTCCGACGAGTTATTTACGGGCGTCAATTCCATGGTCGAGTGGGAGACCGCCGACTGACAACACGACGGTCCTAGGTTCAATCTTTGGCTTGGGAGAGATGCTAGTCTAGCGGCACTGATGAGTTGTGATACAACGAAATAGGACTGTATGTCGATGACTACATATATATATATATATATATATATATATATATATATGTATGTATGTATGTATGTATGTAAATATTCTAAGTTTTGGTTGCGGTTTCAATTCAAGCTGATACATCCAAGCCATAGGGATAGATATATATATTTTTTTAAATCTCGACTTTGTAATATATAAAAATTGATAGAACATTTCTCTTATAATGATATATTCGAAATCTGCAAGAATGATAAACATCATATCATAAGCGTATTCAATAATGAAAATATCATATTTAAGCGTACTTTACGACCAGGCTATAATATCAGGATGTCACAATTTACGCTGCACATTCACAGAAAGCAAACATCGGTATATTACATATGAAAGAGTACCGCGTGGAATTTTTACACATCCCGCTTTTTATTATTATTACTGGTAGCAATGTATATATATATATATATATATATATATATATATATATATATATATATATATATATATATATATGTAGTTGTAGTTGTACCAATAATAGTACTATTGAGCAGACTTAAGGTTTCTATAACTCTTTCGACACCCGAATCGCTTAACCTGTAGACATAATGTTTAGTTGTCTCATGTTGATAAGCTAACGTATCAGAATTCACCACAAGACAAGTATTACAGTGATTTGTTATGGTAACACACCAGGAGACCGCACAAATGACGTTAGACATGGGTATATCATGTATATAAAATAAATTCCAACAGCTTTGACTTTGCTTCACTTTCGATGCCGATGAGGTTCCTGTGGAATTAGGCCACATGCATAAACCTAAAGCGCTGCCACCGAAGCCGACACCAGAACGAAGGAACATTTCGAAGAATTTGTGTCATAAATCTTGTTCGTGATCTCAGAGATTATGAATCTTATTCACAATATCGCTGGTAATCCGTTAACCAAGATGATCGACTTCATGCCGATATTAATTCGTTCCATTCACTTCCATAAATCTTCTATGATTTTAAGCTAAGAGAAATATTTCCGCAATAATAAAACAATAATATACATATGATCATGTAAACTTCTAATGCTTAAGAACGTATATATACATATATATATATATATATATATATATATATATATATATATATATATATATATATATATATATATATATATATGTATATACATATATATATATATATAAATATACTAGCAATCGGTGCCCGGCGTTGCCCAGGTGTTTTGAGGTTAATGCTAAGAAAAAAAAAAGGTCAATTTCTTAAAACTTTGACCCCTATTATGACCTCTTAACATTTATTGATATAGATAGATAGATATAGATATAGATAGAAGATATAGATATAGATAGATAGATATAGATAGATGGATAGATAGATATAGAAGATAGATAGATAGATAGATATAGAAGATAGATATAGATAGATAGATAGATAGATAGATAGATATAGATTGCGTAATATTTGCGTAGAAATGAAGAAAATCAAATTTACTGTGTATTTATCGTGTTGCCATAACAACGTGACGTAGCCAAGGACGGTAGCGGACGTGAGTGTGTGTGCGTGTGTGCGCGTGTTTTGTTTCGTATCTTATCAACTTCTTCGAATCTATGTGTACAGTAATACACACCCGTTTTTCGAGCTGAATAAATGTGTTACATTGAATAAAAACACGAAGTTTGGTAGAAAAGTAACTTATCTTGCCTTTGATAACATTTAT
>NC_136491.1:88718532-88726032 GCF_053919585.1 Euprymna scolopes
AACGCAAATTGCAATAATTAACTTAGTACTATTTTTTAAAAATTTTTATATAATGCTATATATATATATATATATATATATTTCTGCTTAGATAACTTGATTTAAATATTATATATGTATATATATATATATATATATATATATATATATATATATATATTAATAATATATATATGTTTTATTTTTATTACCGTTTTATTTGTTCGGTTACATATGTTGCGGATATAGGGTTTATGTAAGGTCTGACGAGGATGTTGGATCGTAAACATAGTCCAACATCCGAAACGAGGCTGTTTGATCGTAAACATGGTCAAACATCCGAAACATATGTAACTAAACAGATAAAACGGTAATAAAAAATTAAACACATATTTGCTCTGCAATAATATTTACCACTCTCTTCAGGTTTTTGCAAATTACCAGTTGTACTTTATATATATATATATATATATATATATATATATATATATATATATATATATATATATATGCATCAGTGTACGATATGGATTAAAATTGCATAGGACGTTTAGTACGGTATCCATTTAGTAATATTTAAGGAAAAGCTAAAGAAAGGTTAAACTATTTCATAAACAAATCAGAACTGGGTTACATCTTCGGTATCTACTCTATAAATTACAGACATTATAAACTTTTTTATGACTTTTTAGCAAACGATTGTACTGGATTTTTCTTCCCCCCATACAAAAAGAAGGTGGACATGTAAATACACCTTTGTCTGTTAGTCCAAACTGTTCTCAATAAATACGCCGTGGAATTTTTGGAAATATTGCACAAACATTAGACATGATATAAGTAAGAAAGTAAGGGAACCTATTTACCAGGAAAACTCCCCCACCACCTACGGCGCCTTTCGGGATTAGATTACCTAACTTGACACTTTTGTGCTTATTAAAAAAATTGATGGCTTGAATTTTTATAAAACTTTCTGAAAACTTGTAACTAACTGATTTCTATATAATTTTGTTTGTCTTTATTTGGTGATAACAATTGGGTGTGCCCCAGGCGCTCTTTAAAGACTAATAAAACCACTTTATCTTTAGGGCTATTTTAACATAGTTATGTAAAATTTTCTTTGTATGTCTAGTTAGCAGTTTTGCATGGTGCTGAACTCCATTTTGTTTGTGTTAATGTCTTGGGGATTTTGGAGTACTGTGGGGGCAGGATGTAATATGGGCTTTGCCATTTCTGTTTTTGCATGGTGCAGAACTCCAATTTACATATGGTAAGACCTAAAACTGCACCGTTTGTTCAATTTCACCAGGATTTGACATCCCCGGGATATAATGGGGGCGGGGAAAATGCTGAACTTAGTCATTCTTATACTCACACTGTGTATTAATGGACGAGCCATACTTTACTTGTTAATTTCTAAATCACTTTATTTCCTTTGCTGGTTTACTTATCATTTTCTCATGTTTTCTTACTTTTTATCAATATTATCCTGAATTTTTTTCCTGTTTTCGGTTTTTCATCTTACCTTGAGACTTCTTTTAATTGACTTTTAATCCATTATATCATCTTCCCAACTTGTTTCAATTTAAAATGTTCTCAAATTAAACATTTCTAATCTAAATATATTTGAAGTCGGTAGGGTCTTTTCACCGTAATTTTTGTATAATGCTGGATTTTCCCCAGTTCTAATGAGAAACACGATTGGCCACTCTAGATTTGGATTTAGCAGACACATCATACACAGGTATTCACACCAAAGATAGGAGACTTATGCAAAATGACGGAAACCATTACCTGGACAAGTGGCATCACCGCCGACGCCAACGACAACAGTGTATATATATATATATATATATATATATATATATATATATATATATATATATATATATACATTCAATGCAATAGCCTGACGAATCCTCACGAGAATGAAAATACTGTGTAGCGTAACTACCTTATATATTTACAAAACTTTTATACATACATATATATATATATATATACACACACATATATGCATATATATATATACTCTAATTTTATGCAGTAATATTTAATATATACAATATGTTTTACATATACACACATACAATTATCATTGCTACATACAGCATTGCTTATTGTATGTTTGTAGATGTAAAACAATGTATGCATGTGTATATATATATATATATATACATACATACATACATAAACACTTATACAATTAAATTAATTAAATATATAAACATAATTTTTCTTCTTATTATTATTAGTAGTAGTAGTAGTAGTAAAGTCATGCAATTTTATGACTTTTTTCGGGATTGTCATGACAACTTACAAAGTTTTAGTATCTTAAGATGGGAATATGTCATTTGTTTCTCATCAGGTTTTACTGCAATGATTGTCGAACACCTGCGTTTAAATAATCAGAATGGAAGGGAATTACTCATGACGCTGCCAATGTATTGCGTATTCCAGGCGCCTTGCACCGACGAAATTCGTTTATATGTTGAATTGCGTAGACTTGTTAACTCCAATCAATTCAGTATTCTAATGATCAGTTTGGGATAGACGGTTAAAAGTTGTGCGGGTGTCTAATCGAAGACGAGACCGGGTGATGCCACACGCAATCAATCCAGGAATAACAAATTGGATCGATTTAACAAGGGTACCGTTTCCGTCGTAAGCGAACGATTGTCCTTATTTGATACGAAACTACATATATGTATATGGCAAATAATACCAACTTTTTCACCTCGTCTGTTCATATGGCGTACACACTATAGTTCTAAACGTCACGCCAGTTGCTAAATTTTACAGCATATCAACTGCTTTGGGTTGTAAAATTATTTGGAGGATTTTTTTTTCAGCTTGGCAGGGTATCACAACGTTTTGTGTTGTAAACGGCGCAGCTTTGTAGGTACTGTTGGATGTCTTTTTTACAGCATATCGACACTTTTCGAGTTATTTAATGTCGAAAACTTTTTACGCTTCATTATTTTTTTAATATATTGCAAATATTTAATCAGGGCGTTAGAGTTACTTATTTAGTTTTACTGCATATCAATCCTTTTCTGGTAAAATAATTTAGGTAATTTTTTTTAACGCATTACCTACTATATATATATATATATATATATATATATATATATATATATATATATATATATATATATATATATATTCAAATATTTTTGCATGCTGATTGGAGTTTTTTTTTCTGCATATCAACTTATTTTCGGATTAAGTCATTTTGGTAAATGTTTTATTTTTTTCTGAATTATTTATACAGGGGCTGCAGAAATCTTTCCCATATTTTTACCTGCGATCTTAGTTGCAGTCGTGCAGTTTCTGAGCAATCTATTATTTTTATGATTGGAACTGCATATCAGTGTGTGGAATTCTTCTGACTGTTCAATCAGAAAATTCCAAGGCTAACGCATATTTGAAAGCTGAATATGCAGGAGTAACAGAAAATCTCACAACTCGGATACAGCCCGGCCCTAGAGTGTTCCGAGGCCTTCCAGGTGGCTTTCTTTTAAGTGCCAAAACTGTAGCTCTGAAATTTGCAACCTTTAATTTTATTGATTTCCCGTCTGAAAGTTCATTACACCGTTCTAACTTGTAATGAACACGGAACACTGTCTGTTTTGCAATTATAGATGCACTATTCTAAAAAAAAACAGTTTTACAGTAAATAATAATATGCATTAATCAAAACAATATTGCTTTATGAAGCTATCTAATAAAAAAATATATTATTAGCGAAATATAAATATTATTTTCATTTGGAAAATTTCATAAGAAACCTTGGAGGTATTTCTCCAGCACTGTGCATCTTTTAATATGTATTTATTTTGTGTGTTTTGGCTCGGTAGTTTCATAGACAAAAAAAATTGTTCGGTCTTTAGATTTGCAGAATGTGTTTGATTGTAGCAAAAAGTAAATAAAAAAAACAAAACACAAAAAAACAATGAATCCATGTTTGGTGCATTTTAGGTTAGTAAGCCGGTATCTTAAGTCTGATCTGGTAACACCAGGGGGCGTTTACAATATTGCCTGCTTCTTCAGTGTTTCAATATTAACCTTCCTAGTTTGATATCATTTGTTTTTGCATTCACTGATATTCATAACGGATAAATATTCGTGCATTGTATTCCATTTCAGATAGTGGCACTTTGTTTGATTTAAGTGACACCACACTGTTTGAGTTATGAACTAAAAGGTAATAGCTTACTTCAGTCCTGTTATATTTTTCTTGCAAGCCATTCGTTTCGCCTATCCTTTTTACCTTCGTTGCCGAACAATTACCGTGCATATATAAATAATATCTCAACATAGACTATTTTCCAGATATTAGATTAAATGACGAACAGTAAATGTTGTAGTCTACTTATTGTGTGTTTTAAGCGATACGACATTCTTTGTTGTTATGGATTCAGTAATTGAATATTAACATATTAGTGGCAAATGAACAACGCCTTTATATTCAGTTACATTATCGTGGCATTAATGACAGTTTTAAATAGTTAAATACCATTGTTTTAGGTTGCTTATAAAATAGCATAGACAATCCGTTCATTACTTTTTTTAGTTGTATAATGCATGACATTGTTTATAAAACATTTCTTCGGTAGTTATTTTTCTCTCTATATGGATATTAGATAGTTATTTATTACAAACAATCACTAAGCTCAAAGAAGTTGAACAATGTAGATAGTGAATTAAGGATTTAAATTTAACAACGTTATAACGTTGTAAGCCCTCTCTTAATAGATGGTCTAATTACGTGAGTTTACAATACACAATTCCAAAGTTGTTTTTCTCACGAACACAACTGTGATGCTTATTTCACGAGCAGTTTTGCAGATGATAACTCTTTGATTTGTTATTATTAATGAAGATATATATATATATATATATATATATATATATATATATGTGTGTGTGTGTGTGTTTGTGCGTGTGTGTGCGTCTGTTTGTACGTTAGTGTGTGTGGACAATTTTTATCAGTATTCATCATAAAACACACACACATACATATATATATATATATATATATATATATATATATATGCGCGTGTAGGGAGAAGTGTTTAGTGTGTGGGTGACTGTATGTGCGTGGAAAGTTTTTGGCAATATTCTCCATGAAACAGACCCTTGCACGTACATATATGTATAGATATGCACACATATTTATACACACATACAGTGATGATCATATTTATTGGCACGGTAAAATAAAAGTTAAATTTTGTCTAATAAATTCTAAAAAAGGGATTAAATTAAAGAAAATAACAAAGTATATTATGTATTTTTAACTGGCCTTTCCGATGCAGCAATCGGATTTTAGAAAAAATAAATAACAAAGGAACAACAAACATAATTGCAAAAAACCCTTGTTCAAAATTATTGGCACGGCTTTGTTTTTCTTTTAGTATCAGTATAATATCAATCAATTTCCGGTTTATGTGCTTTCTGAACTTTTTTATAGCCATATTATGCTTGTTTAACGCTAATTCAGTGAATAATTTTTTCAGATAATTTTTAGATAGCGATTTATTTAAACTAATTATAAGTGACTAAATTATAATTTTCAATCGCCATGGTTAAAACTAAGGAACACAGCGAAGACGTCAGGAAGCTTCTTGTAGCATGCCATACCAATGGGGAGGGCTATGATAAGATTTCAAAGAAGCTAAACCTTCCCAAATCCACTGTTAGAGCCATAATAAACAAGTTCAAATCGCAAGGCCACGTTATGAGTTTAGAGGGTAGAGGGAGAAAAAGGATTCTTTCCCCAAGAGATGAACGGAAAATTGTTCGACAAGTAAAACAAACCCCAAGGATCTCTGTTGGGGAGATTGTTGATGAACAGAGCACCTCTGGAATGAATGTATCTCGACATACAGTTGGTAGAGTTTTGAAGAGAGCTGGTTTAAAAGCATGTCATCCGAGAAAGACTCCCTTATTGAAGCCTATGCACCTGAAAGCAAGGCTAGCCTTTGCAAAACGTCATATTGATAAAGATGTTGCATTCTGGAAACGTGTTCTATGGACTGACGAAACGAAAATAGTTATTTTGCCATAATAAAGTGTCTTATATTTACAGAAAATCTGGCGAAGCTTTCCTGCCTAAGAACACCATACCCACAGTGAAGCACAGTGGAGGCAGTTTGATGTTTTGGGGATCCTTTGCTGCCTCTGGACCAGGGCGACTTGTTAAGGTCACAGGTAGCATAAAAAAGGAAGATTATGTTAAAATATTGGATGAAAACCTGAAAGACTCTGCTAAAGAGCTCTCACTTGGTCGTCGTTAGTGGTTCATGCAAGATAATGAGCCAAAGCATTCGGCTAAACTGACTAAGAAATGGCTTGAGGACAATCATATTAATGTTTTGGAGTGCCCATCACAAAGCCCAGACCTTAATCCAATTGAAAATTTATGGAGAACATTAAAATTGAGTGTAATGCAAAGGAAGCCTAAGAATCTTATTCAATTGGAGGATTATTGTCAGGAAGAGTGGGCTAAAATTACTACTGAAGAGTGCAACAACTTGGTTGTAAACTATGAAAAGCGACTGAGGAAAGTAATCAAGGCCAAAGGCTGTACAATTGATTATTAAATAAATCGTGCCAATAATTTTGAACAAGGGTTTTTTGCAATTATGTTTGTTGTTCCTTTGTTATTTATTTTTTCTAAAATCCGATTGCTGCATCGGAAAGGCCAGTTAAAAATACATAATATACTTTGTTATTTTCTTTAATTTAATCCCTTTTTTAGAATTTATTAGACAAAATTTAACTTTTATTTTACCGTGCCAATAAATATGATCATCACTGTATATGTGGGTATGTGTTTGCATACATATATATATATATATATATATATATATATATATATATGTATGTATATATATATATATACATACATATGTATATGTATATATTTATATATATATATATATCAATATATATATGTATGTTTATATTTATATATACATATGTATATGTCTATATATATATATATATATGTATATATATCAATATATATATGTATGTCTATATTTATATATATACATATGTATATGTCTATATTTATATATATATATCAATATATATATATATGTCTATATTTATACATACCAATATACATATATGTCTATAATTATATCTATCAATTTATATATATATATATGTGTATGCCTATATTTATATATACCAATATATATATATATATATATGTCTATAATTATATATATATATATATCAATATATGCATATATGTATGTATGTATGCCTATATTTATATACATCAACATATATATATATATATCAACATATATATATAAATAAATATATATATATATTCATGCATACAGAGACATATTTGTGTGTATATTATTATGGATGTTATATTTTCTACCTATTTAAATTTGTATTTTTAAGAGTGTACTTGATTTTTATTGATAATGTTAGCAGGAAATTGATTACTTATAAGAGTCTTCATAATACTATTTAAATTACCATAGAATATTGTTT
>NC_136491.1:88731032-88733532 GCF_053919585.1 Euprymna scolopes
TGATTACTTCAAAAGTTTTACCACTGTAAGCTGTCCACATTTAGCAACGCTATTGCAGAAATCTCCATATTCGCATGATCTGGAATCGTATAACAAGAATGCAGGGATTAACAAAAGCATGTTAATGCGTGTATGCAATACAACGGTGTACTGTTACATAGACTTTACAGGAGTATATAAATACTTGCGAAATGATGTTATTAGCAAAAAAAATAAATAAATAAATAAAGACTATAAAAAAGGAGACGTGGATCACAAAACAATATAACGTTCAAGACCACGTGAGTGACTTCACGGCAGTTATGATAAAGAAATAAATGTTTTAGATACGAGTAACAAGCGAGTTGGGGACATTTTCTATTATTTTTATTGGTTACTTTTGCGAGTAAAACGGCATAAAACCTGTGCTGTTTTCCGGACAATGTTACAGTCATTACAGAACCAAAGCTGTATGTACGAATAATTATTTAAGCCGTTCTTTAAACCTTAACAAATACGGTATTTTTCGTTCAAGGATAAGGTAAGTTTGGCCCAATGTACTTGGTAAAGCAGGTTCTTTACTTCCCCTCTTTAAAAAGTTTGTACAAAAGCTTCTAATTTGATATTTTTCACATTTCCTTCACAGCCGCAAACACTATTGCTGCATCCCTGTATTTTACATGTAATTCAATTGAAAATGATATATTGAACTACGGCTCTTCTGACAACGTAAATACTTCTAAACAACACGCAAAAATTCCACTTTACTCCACGTATATTCAAACGAAATAATCTTTGCTTTTTTTCTAAATATATTTCATTATACTGCAGGTGGCAGAATAACTTTCTACTATAGTGTTTCTCCACTGTGCAATCTCGCAGGCTCATTAAATGCAGTGTGAACAGATTTATGTCTGGTCAATTCCCCGTTTAATCTGTCGCCTTGAATATTGTCCCTAATTCAAGTATTTCGTGTGCTATCAATGGATGTGTGTTCTGTTTCAGGTGAATATCAGTCAATAAAAAAGAAAAAAAATGAAAAATTTAGAGTCGATGGAGAAAGCAGATGCTAAAAATCGAAACTTTTTAAAGCAAAGTAATCGTGCTTGTCGCCCCCACCATCATCAACCCATGACGCCACTTCCTGAAAATGACTCAGCAGTTTTTCGACATACATGCATATACATTATAAATCGTTTATATTTTTAAATATGTGTACTACACTGTAGAAGCACCTTATTAAAAATTCATGCTAAGCACCATATTTAAAATTCATGCTACTCAACAAATAAATATTCCAAAGTGCAGTTAGTGATTAGGCAACACTTGCTTTACAATAAATAAATCAAGAAATGAGATTGAGTAACAGATCTTAATGTTAACTTTTACTAAAGAAAAATAGAGATAATACATGTCAGTTCCTTATTAAATAATACCTTCCCCCCATATTAAGAATGACTTTCTAAATAGCAACGTTATTATTTCAACACTGTCCGTATTCCGTGTGCCATTCCTATCTCCTCCGTCTTAAAACAATGTATGTAATTTAGTAAATATGAGATCGTAAAAATGATATATACGTTTGTTTTCATATTTACAAATTTCAAACCGCGAGTAAAATGTACGTATGGTTCCGTTTTTTTTTTTCTTTAATACAAAAACATAAAAAAAAAAGTTGCGTCATCAGTTAGAATTGAAATTGCAAAGAACCGAGCGTTCCAGCCGGAAAAAAAAACAAATGTACGCGCATGCGCAGAAAAAACAAAATGTCAGTTAATGCTTAATGAACATTTTACATATAATTTGCTGATGTCTGTATGCGATATACATGAATGTAAGCAAAGTTATTATTCGCTATGAATCCCCCTTGTTGCATGAATATTATTTCCAGAGACTTTGTGTGTATGTGTATATACATATATATATATATATATATATATATATATATATATAGTGATGATCATATTTATTGGCACGGTAAAATAAAAGTTAAATTTTGTCTAATAAATTCTAAAAAAGGGATTAAATTGAAGAAAATAACAAAGTATATTATGTATTTTTAACTGGCCTTTCCGATGCAGCAATCGGATTTTAGAAAAAAATAAATAACAAACGAACAACAAACATAATTGCAAAAAACCCTTGTTCAAAATTATTGGCACAGCTTTGTTTTTCTTTTAGTATCAGTATAATATCAATCAATTTCCGGTTTACGTGCTTTCTGAACTTTTTTATAGCCATATTATGCTTATTTAACGCTAATTCAGTGAATATTTTTTTTCAGAACATTTTTAGATAGCGATTTATTTAAACTATTATAAGTGACTAAATTATAATTTTCAATCGCCATGGTTAAAACTAAGGAACACAGCGAAGACGTCAGGAAGCTTGTTGTAGCATGCCATACCAATAGGGAGGGTTATGATAAGATTTCAAAGAAGCTAAACCTTCCCAAATCCACTGTTAGAGCCATAATAAACAAGTTCAAATCGCAAGGCCACGTTATGAGTTTAGAGGGTAG
>NC_136491.1:88738532-88773532 GCF_053919585.1 Euprymna scolopes
CCAACAACAGTAGGAAACACCTAGAACCATAGTATAGTATCTGCTCCAATACCTGGCTCCCACCCAGAGGAGGAGAACTCCTTAATGACTGAGATAACTATCATCCTCCATCCCATACCTGTACCTATCGAAGTGGCTCCTCCCCTCTGGGCAACGAGACCTTCCCCACACAAGTATTATCAAAATTGAATGAAACAACCCCTACCCTTGTTTCAGAGGATATGCCCCCTCTTCACACACACACATACACACATTTGAAACGACCTTGGATCACAGTTACCTTCGTAGGGAAACAAATAACATATATAAAATATAATACTATAAAACCGAACACACATTCTACAGACCAGTACAAGAAAACACACACACACTCACACACAGACACACACCCTCCCCCACGTACCCAGTTGACCAACTACCAACGGGCCCTCCACCTTCACTCAAGTAAGTGTAAAAACGAAAAAATTGAGAAAAAAACAAAGAAAGATAAGTAGAAACACAGAGAGAGAGAGAGAGAGAGAGAGAGAGAGGGGAACAGAAGGCAGCATTGACTCCAATGAACCAGTGATAAAATTTAAACATACGAATGAAGAGTAGACTCATTTACACATGTTTCCACCGCTCGAACACATTTCAAATGAACTACGAAAATGATCATTTACATTTTAAATACTTTCGGAAGAGGACTTTTCACAGAACGTCTGAAACGCGTTAAAACTACTTCAATGATTTAAAAACATTATGACAATGATATAAACATAATTGTCAATGAAAAACCAAAACACGGAATAATAAAATAATGTGAAAGAATTCACATTGATTGTTATCCCCATAATTTAAATATATATATATATATATAATATATATATATATATATATATATATATATATATATATATATATATAATGTATATATGTATGTGGGGGGTTCTATGCTATTTTTTATTGAGAATATAGAGAGAGAGATGTCAAAAGAAAAGTGTCTATCATCTCATGAAATTGAAATAAGATTCTATGTTATAGTTATATAGATATATATAGCGAAATCAATTTTATTATTTTCGATGTCTTACGATGATATTATAAAGGTTAAAAAACTTGAATTTTTGTTTCTGGTAAAATACGAGAATCATGGGAATATAAGCGATTTAAAGGTCACTCTATGTCGTCGAATGTAAATACTGTTGTTATTGTCAAATTAAGTACATTTTCTAGTCATTTCGATGCGGTAGTTTTGTAATCATAGAATATGCTAAAAGTTACAGACATTCAGGTGTTTACAGTCAATTAAACGTAATCAATTCTGGAGAAAATATATGTTTTCTTCAAGTTTTCACGACTATTGCTTTACAATATTTGGCATAAGAACTAACAACGTAACCCTCTCTTATACATATGTGTGTGTGTATTATATCTATAAAAGTGTACGTGTCTGTGTGTGATTCTGTGTATGACTTTGTCTGCGTACATTTTCCAACGCAATAACTCTGGCAATTTTCAGTCTACGGACATGTAATTTGATATATAGTGTACTGAGATTTGGGAAAATCTTTGTAATCCGTGTTTGGACAGAAATTTAGCTGTTAAGTAGGCAAAGTTCAACTATTTGACCTTTAAGAACTCTACCAAGCTCCTCCGATAATTTTTGGTCTAAACACTTGAAAATTTTGATGTAGGTTCTTTGGACAGGTATCTAACTTATTAACTTGATTTGAGCCAAAACCAATAAAATTAAGTGGTCGTACTTGAGGTTGAATTGAAAAAAAAATTGAACGCCGGGCTGAAATTCTAGCGTAGGGAGAGAGAGAGAGAGAGAGAGAGAGAGAGAGAGAGAGAGAGAGAGAGACAACATGGCTGACGTGAGTCGAACATCGTTTATGTGTTACCATTAACTGTTTCCCTTTATGTTGGGCTGGAAACCGACGGTACTGTACGATTAAATATATATATGTGTGTATGTATATATATATATATATATTTATGTATATATATATATATATATATATATATATATATATATAGCGTACACAGAATTAACAATTTCATTAATAAGATGATAGTATAATATATTAACATAATACATTTATGTGTTCAAGCGTTTTCAAATAGAAGGCATTTAGATTATTACAATTAGATTATTACTATTTGACCGGCTTAATATTACAATCATTTAGCATCTTCATTTTTAGTAATATGTTAATACATATATACATACATATATATATATATATATATATATATATATATATATATATTTATATATATATATATACATATATATTATATATATTTGTGTTTGCACACTTGTGTTGTTTTGTGGATGTGTATATAAGTATTATATAAGTTGTACATATAAATATATGTGTCCTGGATATGACCTTAAACTATATTAAGTGGTAAGGCCCCAGCTTGCGGGCTTTGAGGAGTGTGGAGCCACCCTTGAATTATCATTTCTCCCAGGTCCACTCTGACCCGGAGTGGTAGTACCTGTTAGGGTTCCAACTATGGGTTAAATAGAAACGACTTGAAAATAACAAATATATTCTATTAAACATTTTTTCTTCAAAATCTTTGGATTCGGCATTAAATAACCCGAAAAGGATTGATATGCCGTAAAACAAAAACAACCAAACCAACAATATAAATATATTTATATATATAGTATATATAAAATCTATACATATATATTATATAAAATGTATACATATGATATGCATATAACTATATGTGTATATATAATATATATAATATATATATATGTAAGACATAATATATATGCAATATAATACATATAATCTATATATAATAAATATATATATATATATATATATAATATACATACACTATGTATAATATATATAGTATATATATATGTATATATATATATATATATATATATATATATATGCATATACGTGTATTACAGAAGAGTAAACAATATCAGTATTACCGGTTTCATACTCTTGCCGATGTTCCAAACACTTCTAAGCTTTTATACTGAAAACACCAAAATTTTAGATATTTTTATAATTTAGAATAACTACAGGAAGTTCAGAAATCACCTTCTCAATTCTTTACGAGGAAATCTTTGTCTAAAATTATCTAGTATATTAAAAGTATACAGAAATATATGTTAATACTTAATATTATCGAAGACTATTATAAATATAGTATATAATGGTATTTATATTCTACGATATAAATATTTATTTTTCAACTTAAATTAAAATATACAGATTTAAATTAATTCCATTATTTAAACAAACTCTCATTGTGTAAACAACTATTACTTAGCCGTTTGAACAATGTTTAAACATTATCTTTTCGCCTGCCCACCATATCAGCAAAAATTGTGTAGCGGAGGGAAACGATGAGTGTCGACTAGGCGGGCTGCCTTAGCTCACCGATATGGTAACATTCCTGTCGATCATAGCGACTTTGTCTGGAACACAACGCAATTTAAGACCATGAAAGCGTTAAAATCTAATACCGATATTTATATGTGTAAACCAGACAAAGGTGCAGGAGTGGTGATTTTGGATAAATCGGACTGCGTTGAGAAAATGGCAGTGTTTCTCAATGATGGTTCGAAATTCCGTAAACTCGGCTCTGTCGAGTTGACGGATAATACTTGCAAGAACGAGGCTAAAATTTCTGTAAGGACAGTTTTTGAAAAATTAAAAATATGTTTGCTTCCATTAGTGGGTTCACACCCATATCTTCTGCGAACCAGAAGAGCAAATTGTTTACTATTATCTTTGGAAGCATTTTGCCTAGCAAACTGATCACCAATAGATAAATATTTGCAAAAACGGAAAAAATCCCAAAAGGACAGGACCCCTTCACTACGGACCAAAGTTGATGACGATTATTAATATACGTCTCAAGATTCTCCGTCAACTTATTCATGTCGTCACGTATAAACGCACGCTCCATAGACAAACTTGGCTTCACTCTAGATGCAGCAATACGTTTACTAATGTAAAACGGGGCTACATCTTGTTCCAGACAAGAACGCAAAAAAGCTAAGGAGAGATTGTTAGATCTAATTCTACTCCTTAATCTTACAATAGTATTACATAATTCTATTTGTTGGTGTGTGTACCTCTTCCGAAAATATTTAAATAAATGTTTAGAGGTACAGAATTTGTATATAGTTTTAAATAAAATACTAGGCGGAAGTTTCTCGAGAGCTCTTTCGGCTATCATCTCGTCAGGAGTAAATCGATAGCAATCTAAATAATATTGTAACGAAAATAAAGAGTTCTATTGGGGAACTTATTAAATGTTCCAACGTACGGGGACATGGGGACATTAATTAAATTTATTTACGTTTAAAAATCATTAAAAATATTGGCACAACGAGGGAGAAAAAAAAAGCGGGAGAAAAAATTCAAAGTTCCCCAAAGAGAAACAATGCGTTTGATGTTTGTTTTTTCCGGCACAAAGAAGGTTGACGCACCGCGATAGAGACGGCCTCCAAAATCTTTAAATGGTTTTTGGAGTCCGCTCTATGTAGCACCTCGAACCATTCTATTTTATATCTATCGGCACAGCACGGGTTGTCAACCAAATGCTGGCCAATAGCAGAGTCCAAGGCTGCAGAAGGAGGGAGACCACCAAACCCCATCATCCCTTGTCTGATCTTCGATGGAACATGCTGGTTTATACGAGCCAAAAGGTGCAAGGATGTTCGCCCAACATAACCAGCATCGCACTGGCATCTAAACTGATATACAATATTACTATTTTGGGTGTAAGGCAAACTATCCTTGCGGAAAGATGGAAAAGCAGGTCTCGTAGTATATACCAAACGCAAGGTCACCGAATTGAAGCATTCGTAAATACTTCTTCGAATCTGTTTGGAAATTCTACTACTCCCCTCCCCAAGCCACGGTAATTTCAAATAAACCGGGCATTTCAAGGGTCCAAACTTTTTAGGGGATTTAAAATCCGCAACCTTTTTGAAAATACAGTCATCAATAAGGTCAACAGGATAACCATTATTGATGAATATTTCCCTGATCTTATCGAGTACAACATCTAATCTGTTAGGCGAACAAATCATGAGGGCTCTATGTACCAAAGTATTAATTAAGCCGACCTTACGTGATTTAGGTACAAAAGACAACCAGTTCACATATAGGCCAGTAAATGTCGGCTTTCTATAAATTGTAGTGAGAAAGCCCCGCCCTTTGGCGTTCGACAAGAACATCCAAGAAAGGAAGCGAATTGTCCTTCTCACTTTCCATAGTGAACTTAAGAGCCCTATGTAAAGAATTCAACCTATTAAAAAAAATTTACGCTTCACTTTGCGAAGGAAAAATAGCAAAAGTGTCGTCAATATGCAGTGGGTTTAGTTGTAGAATTAATCATAACGGATTCATTGTACCCGACGAAAATGTCCGCTATTTTGTGTATATATATATGTATATATGTATATGTGTATATATGTATATATGCATATATATGTATGTATATGTATACATATGTATATGTATATATGTATATATGTATATATGTATATATGTATATATATGTATATGTATATATGTATGTGTATATATGTATATGTATATATATGTGTGTATATATATGTATATGTATATATATGTGTGTATATATATGTATATGTATATATATGTGTGTATATATATATGTATATGTATATATATGTATGTATATATGTATATGTATATATGTATGTATGTACATATATGTATATATATGTATATATATGTATGTATATATGTATGTATGTACATATATGTATATATATGTATATATATGTATGTATATATGTATGTATGTACATATATGTATATATATATATGTATGTATATGTGTATATATAATATATTATATACATATATATACACGGACATACATATATATATATCTATACATATATATATACATATATAGGTAAGTTATTAAATATAAATATGGCAATTAAACTAAACAGAATAGTCCGTGTTTCATCCGCGCTTGGATTCATCAGACCTATGGAAGGAGTTGTGATAGTCTCGTGTTTTTACATACGCACATTCTATTGAGTGATTAATAAGCCAATCAGCTTTATATTTATTACATACACACACAAATACACACACACATATATATATATATATATATAATTTATGTTAAAGTGTGTTTATTTTGTTTTTTTTTCATTTTCTATTGTTATTGTTAATTTTAAAGTTATTTTGTATCGCTATCCTAGAGTAAAGTTTATTCTGTAAACACAGCTGTTCGCTATTTCTCTCCTTTATTTTAATAGATCTTCTGGGTCTTTAAAGTAAAGGATAGCAAATTTGTTCGTGGTTGCCTAATCTACACCGATTGTCTAGGTTTCTTCATGTGTTTGCTTGTCTTGCAGTTTTCCATTCCACGACCGGCCAACGTTCGCTTTCTTTGAGTTCCCAGTATTTGTTTGCTAGATTTGTTTTCAATCGATGTTTTTTTTTTAAATTTTAATACAATTTTGTGGTCATAATGTCGGGTTTTGTAACCTAAGGAAGTCATACCTACATTATATTTCTTGTTATTCAGGGTTTCTTTCGCAAATAGTGTGGCCTGGTAAACTATGTGTTCGTTGGATATTTATTTTGAAGTGGGCAAAGTGTGTTCGTTCTGGAGTTGCATTTATCTTGTTCATTATTAGTATTTTTTTTATTTCTAGTATGGTTGTTGTAGTCCGGCGTTGATTTATTATTATTATTATTATTATTAGTAGTAGTAGTAGTAGTAGTATCAGTAGTAGTATTTCTACTAGTTACATATGTGTCCTTCGTGTTAGATTTATTTTTTTCATGGTGTCCACTTTTATTGTTAATTTTGTTGTTATTTTCATTGCTTTTATTTAATATTTTGTTATTATGTGCTTTAATTATCATCTCCGCATCGTTATCGCAGCAGCTGTATGATAACTTTAGGTTATTTTTATTGAAACTGTTGTGTAAAGGATTAGTTACGGGGAAGTACTTTTCAATGAGATCTAGAAATTTATTGTCAGGTTTTGTTTTTTTTACATTTGATTGTATGGGATCGTATATCAGATTATATTTCTTTTTCTTCTATTTTAGTTTTATTATAGTTATTAGTGTTTTGTTGCTTATATCTGATATCAATATTTTTGTATACACTATTTTTTAGGGTTGTTTAGTAGATATGGATTGACCGGTTAAATAAATTTTCATCGCTTGAGTTATTGCTTAGTCTACTTTCGATCGAGTTAGGAATCTGTTTTATAATTGATGGTGGGTGATTGGACTTAAGGTTTACGTTTATTGGGTTAGCGCTATCTTTTATGTCGGGTTCATGTGTGTTTTTATCTAAGTTTAACATGATGTCCAGGAAGTTTTTATATTTATTTTAGCTAGTACTTATACTTTTAGACCTAATTTTTTCATTAACTTGTGTATGATTTTCTTAAATTTATCTCTCTTGACTTTATTAGAGTCCATCATCTCTATATAAATCGATATCCACAGTATCAATTATGCTTGAGAGGGCATACAGAATGAATAATACCACAAGGTCTGCATTTATGGTATTTGAGCAGAATGTATGACATTCTAACATTCAATTTGGCAACGTTATCGCTAATTTTTAATTTATATGTACTCTGTTTACTTTCAGGATGTATTATATCTATGTAGTCGCATTCTTGTGTATCCAGTTATTTTTTTAGTTTTTTGTAATGTTTGCTGTGATTATTTGTTATATTTTTGTTTGTATGTTTTATAAAAACTTCTAATTTTATCTACTTTTACAAAGATTTTATTCGTTGTTTATATTTCTAACAATTTTTGTAGTTTCCGTTGGAAATTGTTAGGTTGATTGTGGAATTTTAAATTTTTATTTACGTTTAAATTCTACCTTTCCAAGTTTATCAAAAGGTCTACTGCTTTCGCATTTTTAGGGTTTATAATCCATAGTATTCTTTTTTGTTTATGTGTTCCTCTATAGGTAAGAAATTTGCTTCCCATCGCTTTCGGCGTATTAGTCCATCTGTTTTTTGAATTAATTTAATAATATAGCTATGCTTGCAAAGTGTGGGGATGCTTTTTAGCGATGTTTCACGATTAATCCTTTCCATATCTATTTTTGAGTGATTAAATAAATTCTTTTGAGAGTGCTCAACTGTTTCAGGAGCTAAGTATAACTACTTCATTTAATCACATAAATTAATGTACGAAGGTAAATATTGATGCGAAAACTCTAAGTATTTATTTCAAAATGCTTCATACGTAGGTATAGCAAGGTAGTAAGTTTCAACATATATATGACAATTAAGCTACACAGAATATGCCTCGTTTCATCCTCGTTACGATTCATCAGCCGTATGCGCGGAGTTGCGGTAGTCTGTCGTTTTTATATACACAGATTCTAGTGAGATTTTAGTTAGCCAATCAGTTTTCTAGTTTCCACCGCACCCTTCCCAATCAGCCAATGAGCAGGAACTTACTGGACAAAAGCCCAGTTTAGCTCCGGCTCAACCCTTCCTTTCTGTGTGCAATTTTAGCTGGGAGCGTAGATATCTAGCGTCGAGACCTATTTTAAACTATGTTAAATATGTTGCTTGTATTAGTATATATATATATATATATATATATATATATATATATATATATATATATATACATACATATATGTGATAAACCTTGTATATGTATGTTTATTTTATTTATTTATTTTTTATTGTTATTGTATTTTGAAGTTATTTTGTATCGCTATCTTAGAGTAAAGTGTATTATGTGAACACATTTGTTCGCTATTTCTCTCCTACAGTTTAATAGATCTTGGGGTCTTTAACTAGAGGATAGCAATTTTTCTACATGGATCGTCTAGGGCTCTATATGTGTTTGCTTGTCTTACAATTGTCCATTTAAGGACCGGCGAACGCCTGCTTTTTTTGCGTTCCCAGTATTTGCTAGAATTGTTTTCATTCGTTGTTTTTTATTTTATTTTGAAGGTACTTGTGTGGTCATAATATCGGGTGTTTAATCTAAGGAAGTCATACCTACGTAATATATATATATATATATATATATATATATATATATATATATACAGTGGGGAAAATAAGTGTTGGACACATCCCATTATTCTTTATTTAACACATTTTTTATGCAGCGAATAACGCGAAAATTTTACAAGAAATAGTTACTCATTTACCAATAACAAATAACTTTAGAAACTGGAACATTTTAATGCATAACAAAAATTATATAATAAAAACGAGAATAGCCTGGAAAAAAAGTGTTGGACACATTGTTTTAAATTATATTTTATTATTATTTTTTATAAATAATGCTGAAAATTGTTATTTGCATTTTAATTTGCCGACACTATTATACGTTTTAGAAGTTTCTCGATTGTTGTTGACCATTGTAATAAAAAAACAGATACGGAGGTAGCTTAAGATAAGCTTTATTTAACTAAGAATTAAGCAAGGTATTAGACGCCGCGAATCTGCAGCTTAGTTAGAAGGAATAAAGAAAGAAGGAAAGAAAAAGTCAAGGGAAGTAATTCACTTCCGGAAGGTACAAGCGGAAGTTATAGAGTTCTCTTTTCTTTCAGCACAACCATACTCTACGTCGTTGGAAAGTATTGGAACACGTTAGTCACCAGTAAGCCATCACGCGTGAAGGTTCTCAGGATGAGTAAACGTAAAGAACTCTCTCAAGTCGTCCGTGATAAGATTATTGCCGAGCACAAGAATGGAATTGGTTATCGGCGTATATCTGCTCAATTCAAAATCCCTGTAAGCACCATAGGAAACCTTATTAGGAAATGGAAGGTGCATGACTCAATCATGAACCGTCCGCGCACCGGAGCTCCTCGCAAGATGTCGGATCGAGCAGTGAGAAAGATTGTACAAAAAGTTCAGCAGCAACCGAGAACCACACGAGGCGAACTTTAGAAAGATTTGGAAGAAGCAGGGATAGTAGTGATGAAACCAACGATTAGTAATGTACTCCGACGCAACGGTCTTAAATCGCGTACACCTAGAAAGACACCATTACTAAAAAAATGTCATGTTAATGCTCGTCTGGAGTTTGCAAGAGCCCACTTATTGAAAACAGATGATTACTGGAAGAATGTGAGTGGTCCGATGAGACGAAAATTGAACTTTTCGACATTAACTCTGTACGTCGAGTATGGAGAAGAGATGGCACAGCGCACGATCCCAAGAACACCCTCCCCACTGTAAAGTTTGGTGGTGGAAATGTCATGCTCTGGGGATGCTTCTCTTCAAATGGTACTGGGTCACTTCATATTATAGATGGAAAGATGAATGCAGCCAAATATCGGGGAATTCTGGAAAATAATCGCTTGCCTGCTTCCAACGCTTTAGGTATGTGACAGGGATGGATCTTTCAACAAGATAATGATCCCAAACATACTGCTAAAATAACCTCCGATTGGTTCGTACAGAAAAAAATAGATGTTTTTAAGTGGCCCAGTCAGTCCCCAGACTTAAATCGTATAGAAAATCTATGGAGAGAGCTCAAAATCATGGTCCACCAGCGAGATCCGCGTAATATTCAGGATTTGAAGAAAGTATGTGTTGAAGAGTGGGCCAAAATCTCGCCTGAACGTTGTCACAAATTAGTTTCGTCGTATAGAAAACGCTTCGAAGCTGTAATAGCCAATAAGGGGTTTTCAACTAAATATTAGATGAAATTGTGTTAGTGTGTCCAACACTTTTTTCCAGGCTATTCTCGTTTTTATTATATAATTTTTGGTTATGCATTAAAATGTTTCAATTTGTAAAGTTATTTGTTATTGGTAAATGAGTAACTATTTCTTGTTAAATTTTCGCGTCATTCGCTGCATAAAAAATGTGTTAAATAAAGAATAATGAGATGTGTCCAACACTTATTTTCCCCACTGTATATATATATATTGATGAATATTCATGTATGTTTGTTTGTTTGTTCACAGTTTGATTAATATATACAAAATATCCGTTAGTTTAGTATTTTATTTATTTCTATATATATAGTGTGATTCTTTACAAAAATATTGCATTAAGAGGCCACCTCATTTGTTTATTTTATTAAGTAAAATCTATTGTACTAAATAGTTGTAGGTTAATTAAGTTTCTAGCGAGAGAGTTGTGGTATGTGTTCTATTTAAGATTGTTATTTCATCAACTCTACTTTACAATTATATTGATAATATATTTAATTTAATTGTTTTGTTTTGCAAAATATTTATCAACAAAAAGTTCGTTTTGTTTCAAGAAAAGATGAATGCTTTACTTTTTATTCACGGTAAATTATAAGGTGTAAGTACAAGTTTTTTTTCATGACTTTTTGTTCAGTCAAGTTCTATTTTTAAAGGGTTGGGGGAGCACACAGAAGTTTATATATATATATATATATATATACATATATTAACGAAAATATGTAAAATATGTTTAAGAAAAGCGTAAATTGTTAGATGAAAGTACAGGAAAAAATTTTGGGTTTTTTTTTTCAAGAAAACTGAATATTTTTATTTTATTTTATTTTTTTACCACGGTTGGTTGCCGGTGGAATAACTTTCTCGAGATAAGGATATTTCCTTAGGAATCTTTTACTTGTGTAGATGTTGAACGGCTACCGACGGCAGAGAGGGAGGAGACAGAGAAAAGGAAATGTGTGTGCGCTCCGATATAATACCACATTCCCTTCGCATAGTTTTAATGGTAGCCATTTCGGACGCACATAAATAAATGATTTTTACAATTGTTAGAATATCACCTGGTGGAGAGAGTATCACGTACATCATTTTGGGGCGATTACATTTACATGGTTTTATCAGTTCTATCATATTTTTTTAATTGTTGTGTGTGGGGGGTATCGACGTTACCAACGATGAAAATGATTGATATCCTTAATATAGTAATTGTGTTCAAAACGGAACTATATTTTGACCCGTGCAACGCCAGGTACCCATGCTAGTATATATATATATATATATACATATATATATATATATATATATATGATTTAAGTTATTTAATTTAATTTATAAGGAATTATATTTTATGTATTGTTATAGTAAGTACTCAATACGTTACAAGACCTGTGTGTAATCTTAATTTTTATATATATATATATATATATATATATATATATATATATATATATATATATATATATATATATATATACACACATTCCCCATATCGATAACCTTCATGGAGGGGAAAGTAAAACTTTATGATATGCCTTCAAATGATCTGAAGTAATTAGATTTGGAGATTTGATTCCAAATATTTCTCATGTTATAACTTTCGTCTTTTGGAAACTGAGCACGATTATGAAACCTCCGTATCAAATAACCCTTATATATTTTGAAATTTACTTCATGTATTAAAACCAAAAAGGGACTTATATAACACATTAGTAATATTTGGAATCAAGTCTCCGCTTGCTGTTATTTCAGATCTTTTGTAACCATAGCAGCATGTTTTAATTTTTTCCTCCATCAAGACAAGACGTAATGCGTATTCTGTAATTTATATACAAAAATAGAACAAATACTATGATTAAAACATTTCATGGCTGTAAGAATTTTAAAAATAGGTTCTGGATAATGGATTACTCCTTTTAATAATTGGCTTAATTACATTAAAGGCAATTTTTATATGACCTACTACAGATGTCATTATGTTTCTAACGACTATTTGTAAAAAGTCTGATCTATATTCGCTGAAATTTGGAACATAAAATTGGCTAAAATGTTGTATATTTACGGATATATCTATACTGGTAGCCAAAATGAATATTGAAATGAGTATATGTTTGTACCCTAAAGGTACAAAACTATAGGGCTGGGCTTTTTGAATGGTATAATACTATTCTATTGTGAACATTCTATGACAAGGGGGAAAAAGTCACTACATATTCAAACCAATAAAATATACCCAAATTATCCTACAGTTATATATATATATATATATATATATATATATATATATATATATAAATTTAAAGGAGATTAGAACAATAGTCTAAAGAGCAGAGTGTATTTTAATGTAGTAGTAAAATTACCAATTTAATTAAAATACAGGAAAAGAAAAAGTGCTCGCTGTAATTTAGATATATAATAAGCTCGATATGTAAATATCCTAGAGCTAATTTAATATTCAGTAATGTGATTCATATCAATCACATTACTGAATATATATATATATATATATATATATATATAATATGTGTGTGTGTGTGTGTGTCCTGCAAGATAGTTCAGTTTTGATGTTCCTGTTGTTTTCCCCGTAGCCTTTGCAGGCCACTAAAATATACGTATATATAATAGTCTATTTACATGTAGAAACTAATTTTTTTTTCAACATAAAATATATGCTATAGTCTGTGTTATCTTATTTGTGCGTTTAGCTATCTGGTATCGAAAAAATATGAAATACATTGTACACATACACATGCACACATACTTATATATACATATATATATATATACATACATATAATTTAAAAAACTCAGCGAGCTAAAATATTCTTGGATTTTCTCAGTCCAGCTAAGGTTGTTTAGTCTTGTATTGATCGGCAGTTCGATAATTGATTTCTTGCTTGCTTGAATTTCAGAAAAAAAAGTCGTTGTAAATAATCTTCTATTCTATTCTGAGACATAATATTGAAAAGAATACAAACAAATGAACAAAAAACTTAGCAGAATTGCAGCTGCTGGTGTGTTTTCTAACCTATTTACTTTCATAGTAAATTGACAGTAAAATTAAAGAAAGCAATTCTCACAAAATGCTAAAATTTAAGAGAAAAATGAACACGTGGATCGCAAGGTCAATAAAATAACTTACTGTAAAATATAAGAGCTGTTTTTAATGCCTTTCTGTATTACACTATAGTATAATGATCGAATTGCGTCGTGATTACATATGTAATTTTATATCAAATATAACGCAAAAATATTAAGTAACACACTATAATTGCAAAATGCATACTTACACTTATATATATATATATATATATATATATATATATACTCACACACACACACACACATATATATATATATATATATATATATATATATATATATATATTATGCATTTATGCTCAGGGCGCGACGCTGCCCGGTTCTACAATGCACTTAAATATATTTAATCCATGTAGATTACTTTTCTAATATTATAGAATCAATCCTGTATTGAATATTATATATTACGACGAATAATTTGCCCGTGCACTGAATCGCCAAAACAAATTTACATAATGCCGTTCAGCAAATTGCATTTGTATCCCCTCAGCTTATATTAAGGCTTGACTTAGCTTGAGATACAAGTTTGGTTTTTAAAATATGCGAAGGAAGAAATGGGTTGCAGCGATATTAAATGGAAGCTCTTATTTTTATTGTAACTTGAACTCATTATAAAAAAAATAAAATGAAATTGGAGTGCACGGACATAAACAAGGGAGCGTTCGATCTTCAAACGAATGCTCTGCCACTAAACTATTCTTCAGGTGTCAATAATTCTGTTTGAGAACAAATGGTTTGCTAAAGTGTCAGAACCTTTACCAGTGTAGCGTGAACTATCCCCTGTTTGAATTCTTCTTTTAATCTATAAGAAAAAATGCCGATTTTTAATATCGTATTTTTCGATTTTGGATACTTATAAGATGTATTTCTTTAAAAATATATATTTTAAAAACCGTGCCGGATATATAAATTATTTTTGTGTAAATTTTACAAAATGTAGGCTCAGCTGTTTCACAACTTAACAGGAAGGAACTCGCACACATACACACACACACACAGAAAACTATTTGTGTATAATAGTATATATATATATATATATATATATATATATATATATATATATATATATATATATATATAGTTTCCTTCGTTTTGAAACCATACGAGAGCTGATACTATTCTACAAATATTTCTATATCTATATTTATGCAGATGTCTCTTTCTCTCTCTCTGTCGCTCTCTCTCTCTGTCTCTCTCTCTTAATATATATATATATATATATATATATATATATATATATATATATATATATATATATATACACTTGTGCCCGATATTATTCATACCCCTCGGATCTTTGAGATTTCTATAAGAATATTGCTCAAACCAGAAGGTAGACAATATTAAAGGGATTTCAAACAATAAATCAAGCATAAGCATTTAATTTAAACTCAACAAATAAATAAATTATGCAAGTTTGAAACATTATACAAAGAAAAACAATAATGGCACTAGTTCAAAATTATTCATACCTCTCTTACTAATAGTCAATAGCATGCCCTTTATTCTTAATAACTGCCTGTAACCGTTTTGGATATTTATCAACAAGGTTTTTACAAGCATCAACACTGATTTTTGACCATTCTTTAATGCAGTAGTTCTCCAAATCCCTCAAATTTCTAGGTTTCCGCTTTTTAACCTCAGTTTTCAATATGTGCCAGAGGTTTTCGATAGGGTTCAGGTCGGGACTCTGGCTAGGCCATTCCAAAACATTAATTTGATTATCCTCAAACCATTTCTTGACTATTTTGGCAGTATGTTTTGGATCATTATCTTGTTGAAGGACCCAGTTTGATCCTAAATGGAGCTTCTCCGCATCCTGTCTAATGTTTTTCTGGAGTATCTCCAAATATTGCTCCTTCTTCATGGTTCCATCTATCTTGACCAAACTACCTGGACCACTAGCCGAAAAGGATCCCAAAAACATTAGGCTACCACCACCATGTTTCACCGTGGGTATGGTGTTCTTTGGGTTGTAAGCTACTCCTTTCTTCCTCCAAACGTAAGAAGCATCCATATGGCCAAACAATTCAATTTTTGTTTCGTGAGTCCACAAAATACTTGAGAAAACGGACTCTGGAGAATTCACATGGGTCCTAGCAAACTTTAGACGTGCTGCAAGGTGTTTTCCGGTGTGCAATGGAGTCCTTCTTGGTCTTCTTCCTTTCAGACCATTTTCATGCAGAGTCCTTTGCAATGTTTGCCTTGATATTTTTATGCCAGAAGACTCCAGATTTTCTAAAATGTCCTTAGTAGTGGTGGTTGAATTTGCATTAACACTTCTTACAATATTCCTGGTGGCTCTAGCAGACAGTTTCCTTTTCCTTCCTCTACCAATCAAGTTGTTTGTTGTGTGGTGGCTCTGGAATTTTTTGATGATGTTCTGTACTGTTGCTGTAGGGACCTCAAATTTCTTGGAAATTGACTTGTAACCTAAACCATCCTTATGTGAATTCACAATTTTAGTCCTAAGATCATTACTAAGCTCTTTTTTCTTCCCCATTCTAATAATTTTTATTCTTTTATTGGTTTTCAGTTGATATCATTTTAATTTCTGAAAAATGCAAAAAACGAAATGAAATTAATCAAAGGTTGTATAAAAGCATTCAAAATAAGAATCAAACAGGAAACAAAGAGTCAGAAACTCGATTAATACTGCAAAAATAAGGGGGTATGATTATTTTTGAACATTGCAGATTTTATAAATAGCTGTATATTTCTTTTATTACAAGTATCCCGAGATTTTAAAATGACGAAAATGGTCAGAAGAGGTTTATTAAGAATATGTATCAATATGGACGTAAACAATAAATTCTTACAAATGTTACACCTAATAAACTCAATTTTCAAGGGGGGTATGAATAATATCGGGCACAAGTGTATATGTGTGTGTTTGTGCTTGTGTGTGTTTTTAATATATGCACGGAAAAAAACTACATGAGATAACAATACATCAAAACGATCTAATATAGTGAGATATTATATTGCGGTTTTATTTGGAAGAAAATTCATCAAAGACATGAATAGAAACATTTTTTTGCTTTTCAATTTTGTTTTACAAAAGATGTCATGCGATAATAATGGAAGGGAATAGAAGTACAGAAATATTTCACATAAAATAGGTATGTACAAGGAACACATATGCTTTTGAATTAAAAGAGTACAATACCAACATTACAGAATCCGTTTAATGTCGACATAAGTATTGTTAATTTAAAAAAATAAATTCTCGTGTGTGATATAAAAATTTTCAGAAAAAAACAGATACAATTGTAACAAGTGAATTCGTCTTACATATTTATCTTTTTATCCCTTACATGTCATCTATAGTATAATATATAGCATGTATCCCGGAGTTTCCGGAAAGAATTAATATAATATATTAACTGATACAGTTTCGTATTTAATATTATGGCGCTAAATTTCTATGAGATATTATACTATGTAGCATCGATTAAAAACGTTAAAAGTACGATTCCCTGGCATCAGCTAAGATTACAACCATACTATCTAAATGCACGTAAATAGTAAAAGTAAGTATTACCAAATTAACCTGCATTTCCTTATGAAACATAAACGATAAACATAAAGTAAAACTAACCTTGCTTTTAATATTGGTGTTTAAGCATATTTATTTACTGGCAAAATCGAAACAAGTAAGATTAACAGGTGCTTGATATAATCTGTTCTACAGAAAAAAAACGGCAGCCCAACAAAATCACTTTCATAATATATAGGAGTATGGTGCAGGTTGGCGGAGCACCTCCGTCTTTCCAAGACTGATTGTAAAGCCGAAGAGCTTGGATGCCCCAGAGAAGCGATCTAGCATCTATTGCAAGCCTTGTTCCGTATGGGCCACTAGTGCACAGTAATCGGCAAAGAGAACCTTTTGGATGAGAGTTTTCAAACTTTGTGTCTTTGCTGTGAGTCTCCGTAAGTCGAAGAGGGAGCCATCCAAGCGGTAACGAATGTAGACACCCCTCCGCAAATCTTGGACAGCATGGGACAGCATACAGGTGAACAAGATTTTGAAAAGAATAGGGCCTATTACGCAACCCTTCTTCACACCGTTGCTGATAGTGAAAGTTTCTGTGATATTACGATTTGAGAGGATCTGACCAGTCGTGCCATCGTGGGAGAGCCTAATCACTGACACAAACTTTGGAGGACATCCGATGCGCTCAAGGACTGGCCAAAGTGCCTATGTGTTGACGGTGTCAAATACTTTGGTCAGGTCGATGAATACAGAGTAGTTAGGTATTTTCTGTTCAATGCACTTCCCTTGAAGCTGTCTTAAGGCAACAATCATGTCTACAGTACTCCTGCCAGGCCTGAAGCCGCACTGTGTCTCTGGGAGTGTCTGTTCAGAAACTGTAATGAGTCTGTAAAGAAGACCAGTGCAAAGATCTTTCCAGCAATTGAGAGGAGGGAGATGCCCCTGTAGTTTCCGCAGTCCGACTTACTTTCTTTGTTCTTATACAGGAAGACGATTATGGCGTTGCGAAAATCGTCTCGCATTATCTCCTCCTCCCAGACGGCTATAAGGACGTCACAGAAGGTCTCAAGAACATTGAGGCCCACTGCCTTGTTGATCTCAGCAAGGATGCAATCCTTTCTTGATGCTCTCTTAGAGGTTGTCTGGTTGATCGCTTTCTTGATCTCTTCGATAGTAGGGGAGTTGCGAGTGAATCCTGTATGGGTTGTTGGGGGATCTGAATCAATTGCCTATTCAGCAAAGTGCTAAAATGTTCCTCCCAGCGTCTGCTTAGACCCTCCTGGTCCTTGATGAGTGTCTTCCCGTCTGACGACAGTAATGGAACACTGTCGGATGTACATGGTCCGGAAAAAAGATTTCAATGAGCCGAAAATTCGTTTGGTGCTATTAGTATCAGCATAGTGCTGGACTTCAGATACTTTGTTCTACCACCACTGATCCTGCATTACTTGGAGATCGGTCGGAACTTTGACCTGGAGGGCCTTGAACTTCTCATGCTTGGAGATGGATGACGAGTCATTTAGCCATTCTATGTGAGCATTTTTCTTGGTATGTATAGTTTTTCTTATCATTTTGTCGTTCTCATCGAACCAATCTTTATGGGTTCTGATCTTTGCTCCAAGAAATTCCTTCGCTGTCTCATTTACTGCTTTCTTGAGAGAGCCACATTTCTCTGTGCTGCCTGCAGTGGCCACACGATCTTTGACTTTCTCATCTAGCACTTGCTGGAATCGTGACTGATAGGATGGGTCGTAAAGCCTGGCAACATTGTAGGAGGGCCTAACAGTTTTGTGTCGGCTTCCATGGGGTGGCGCAATGTGTATGGTCAGTACAGCCCTGACCAATCTTGTGGTCAGGCACACGGACGCCCGTGGTGTCTCGTTGGAGGGCGATGATGAAGTCAATCATGTGCTAGTTTCTTGACCTGGTGCATCCAGGTGGTCATCCTTCTTTGTCATTCTGAACAAGGAGTTGGTGATGCAAAGACTGTGCTCTGCACACTTGCTGAGAAGGAGCAGACCATTGTCATTGATCCTGCCTACTCCGTGTCTGCCCAGAACACCTTCCCAGCGGTTGCAGTCTCTCCGCACACTTGTGTTATAGTCTCCAATGGTGAATAGTTTGTCCCTTGCTGGGGTTGACTTGGTCAGACTGTTCGTAAAACTTCTCCTTGGAATCATCCGGGCTTGTGAGTGTAGGGGCGTAAGCGCTGATGATTGTGAGATGTATAATCCTGATGAGAGTGATGCGCAGGTTCATAATGCTCTCGTTGATTCCAACTGGTAGCGCAGGCATACTCTTCAGCAAAGCTGTCCTGATGGCAAAGCCGACACCATGAATACGGCCTTCTGATTGCGGCTTCCCTTTCCAGAAAAGGTGTATCCACCTCCCTCTTCTCTCGGAGATCCCTCGTCAGCAATCCGGGTCTCGTTAAGGGCGGCTGCCCTGTCGCCCACAGGTCCTGCCGAAGTCTCCTGTTGCCTTTCAGGGAAAAGAGCGACCACTTGCCCATGGACCGCCTACGTGTAGGTTTGTGACTACAACTGCCAGTGTTCACCTACACCTGTTGCTTTCGCCACGTGTCCCTCGCCGGAGGACGTGAAGAGTGTGCCTTAGACAGATCGGTAATCGGTGATGAGTTGGAAAACAGACCTGTGCGTGAAGATTTTATAGTGAGAAGGCCGGTGCACAGGGGCAATCCCACTCTCGGCCTGGGAAGTCTTCATCCAGTGGCACGGTGGAACGTTACGAGAGGAGACATAGGATAATCAGGACGACTTTAGGTGTCACATCCTGCTCTAGATGCTCCAGAGACACTTGCTGCCACCGCCCTGACAACCATTGGTTATTCAAATGAACTCTTCCGCTTGTTCCGCTGGGAGTCAGGCTTTGCATGCAGTAGGTCTGACACATCCCGATCCTTGTTCAACGAGGATTTGAGACCTGTCGGCTACTCTCACCTGGTTTAGCAAGTTCGCCAAAGCCAGTATCCAGGGTGTGGCCGCTGTTGCATGCGTCAGCTACAGGGAACCACAGGTGAGAACTGAGTGGCAGATGAGGTCAAGTGGCAGATGGCATGTCCTCCGAAGAGAACATGGTGATCCCCCTGCCAAAGGTATTAACAACTCCCTGAAAACCCCATACACCAATATATCTATGTATATACTTATATATACATCTATGTGCATACACAAACATTATATATAGTGTGTGTCTTCGGCGGATGTAGATTTTGTTGAATCTAATGTTTTGGTATATATATATATATGTGTGTGTGTGTGTGTGTGTGTGTGTGTGTGTGTGTGTGTGTGTGTGTGTGTGTGTGTGTGTGCGATTAATCAGTAATATATGATTAATGACCACTTATCAATACAACTCGCTTTATGGCGAAGCCTATTTACACATTTCTTCATCTATAAAGTTTGAATTTAGCAAGTACTGTAGTATAAATTGCTAATTCGGGGATGCGTTAATAAACGAGATGAATCCTCTTTGACATCTCCTCAATCAATATATATATTGGTATAAAACTTGGATGAATATGCTTTGTTTCATGATGTTCTGAGTTTTGACCAGCATATACTTTCACATTCAATCGCACTGTACGCCAACCTCCATGCTTATATGGCATATACTATTTCAAATATCGAGTCTTTAACAGTAAACATTGATTAACACAAAATAAATGCAAGTATATGATTGAGATAAACGTATTTTAATATGTACGAGGGGCGTGCAATAAGTAAGGCCCCTGACCCACTTCACATAGAAGTAGAGCAACGAAACTTGACACAGTTATTAGTCTTTCTCTACATAGGAAGCACACAGTTATGTATTTCTCTCATCGTTTGATGCAGCTCTGGAGACCGTTTTTGTAGAACGCACTAAGTTGGTCCTCCAACAACGACCTGACTTCAGAAATCAAGGCTGCATCATCTGGGAAACGCTTTCATTTCAAAAACAACTTCACGGCTGGGAATAGATGTAAGTCAGAGGGTGCAAGTCAGGAGGGTTTAGAGGATGGGAGCGGATTTCATAAACACACGCCCTTGCTTCTGATCTGGCGACATGCCAGTTGTGGACCGGAGCGCTGTCCTGCATGAGGAGGGTAACTTTGCTGATCTTGCCCCTCCTCTGGATTTAAATAGCTTCCCTAATTTCCTCAAAAGTGAAGCATAATAGGCTCCTGTAAATATGGTACCCTTTGCCAGGAAATCTGTCATCACTATTCCGTCCTGATCCCAGATGACCTTGAGCATGACCTTGCCAGCGGAGGGCTGCACCTTTGCCTTTTGTAGACGTGGTGAATCCAAGTGCTTCCACTGCATTGACTGAGCTTTGGCCTTTGGATCATAGTGATGGACGCAGGGTTCATCCTGTGTAATCAGTCTTTTGAAAAACTTTGACTCATCTTCTTGGCACATCTCCAAATTCATCCTCGAGCACACAACGCGTTCTCGCTTCTGGAATCCTGTGAGCAACCTGGGAATCCATCTGACAGACACCTTATGCATATGCATGGTCATGCATAATAGTTTCCACAGACCCTGTACTAATATTGATATCTTATGCTATTTTGCGAATAGTAATGCGCCGATCTTCCAACATGCAGCCTCAAATTGACGGACAGATTCCTCATCAATGGCAGAAGAGGGGCGGTCAGGTCAGGGAGCTGTTTCCACACGCTTCACAATGCCAGCGTTTTACAAGGTCATATGATGGGGCATTGTCACCAAAAAATTATTTCATTTCATCAAAAGTTTCCTGTGGTGTGCGTTCTTTCAAATACTAAAACCCGGATCACTACTCGACATTCAACAGGCTCCAATTCACACCTGACTCAGTTCAAATAACTGTAAAAAAGAAACCACAATTACTTCAGAGCTGTAATTTGTCACATTATCCCTAGAGATATGCCATTTCACATTCAAAATTTCAGCTAGATCAGTTAATTGGAAATGTGTCAAAAGCATTACTTAATATTCTTAAATAATAAAAACAACTATGTACTAATTACTGCATAATATCCATCGGTTCCCTATACCGTTTTCTTTGGATATCTCTGATAGTAAATGCATGATTCAGACACACACACACACACACACACACACACATACACACACAGCTAAGATAAAGTAATGTCAAATGTTTATTCTTTGGTAATATTTTAATTATAACAAAAATCACACCTTAAAGTAAAATGATGTAAGGTGCAAGCAAACTTCAACAAAGATATCTAGCACGCATAAAAATCAACTCAAGCACAATACGTTCTCTGAAATTGATATACTTATGATTTATGTAAACTTTGTACATTTTAATATTTGTATATATTGTCCCTTCATCCGGCAATCTTCATTTTAGTGATTTTGCCGGCGGAGCATGTGTTAAGTGTTTACACATTATGTTCAACAAAGATAGCGGCAGTAAATCTAATCGGTGAAGAATCAATGCGGTCATGATTTCAAGTGTTAAGTAAATCTTAGTAATAAATATGGCAGCGAAGAATCAATGTAGTCTCCATTCAGTCATTTCGAGAGACAGGTTGCGAACGAAGGGATTTGAATCCAAAATGCGGTATTATTTTATAATAACTTGGAAGCTTCTGATTGGTTGATTGTCATAACCGTAATTATAAAAACGATCGTTGAAATCATTGGAGTCATGCGTTCCTTAGCAATCAAAACATTTTAACAACATTCTTGCAATACAACATTGGCACAGTTAGAGAAGGTAACACATTGATTCCATTTGATGATGCTTTCTTGAGACTATTCGGTACAGTCTTGATAATTATTGAGTATGGAGTACCTTGCCTATCTCGGGTTGTGACATTTTTTCCAAATAGTCCAAGGAGATCAACCCTACCAAGACGCTGACACCCGTCTTTTGGCTGAAAAGGGGATATAGCTTACTGCCTGATGCTCCCCTTAAGGACAATGCAAGCAAGGTTGACTAGGTAATTGTTAAAAGTATAGAATGTTCAACTTATATGGGCGTTGGCTGAATTTCCTCCGATGGGGAAGATGCCAGTTATCACATGAGGGCAATTCGATTAAAATCGATAGGTGTTCCCCCATATGTCTTTCTGTCTGTCTATCTCATTCTCTCTATCGCTCTCTCTCTCTCTCTCTCTCTCTCTATATATATATATATATATATATATATATATATATATATATATATATATATACACCCTTTTTTACTATCGAAATTAAAAAAATCCTATTAAGGGTTACTGACCGATCATAGTATACGAGAAAGTGACAAGACAGACAGAAAAGTTGTAGAACACGCCATACAATGTCAAGACGACGCACCTTTATATCGCTTTCACCTCCACTATTACATTCAATGTACACACATGAAGAGTCGTAGACGGGAAGAGTTGTCCAAAATAAAGAAAAAAATCGATAGAAATTGAAAAGCGCGCCTGCCAGACAGGATAGAAAGCGATGCAGAACATGCAGTTGGCATTTGGGTCACTCTTATTAGCTGGCTTGGAAGACGACCAATGAAATCAAATTCAAACAAACCGAAAAAAAAATACAAACGTCGAGACACTGGCATCAGACATTGGCCAATGAATTCCTTTGGTACTCAGGAAGTGCTATATTGAATGAGGGGGGATGATATATAAATCACGACAACAGTAATTGTCGATTTCTTAATGGCAGCATCAGAATTAAAAAAAAACAAAACATATTCGACATTTTTCTTTCATAAGTGAGAATTACTTTAAACAGATACAACCACAGAAGGTTAGTCGTACTCATTCCAGGCGTATGAACCGGTTTGGTTCCGGAAGAATAAGTATCATAGCAACATTTTTCGTTGAGTTGTTCAGCACATGAAGGGAGGTGTCGACACATGGCTACATTCAACTACTGGTGTTCTTATATGACAACCCACCTGGTAAGGACTGGGCTAAACATTGCTTAACTTTGGTGATATGACGAGGATTGGTGGGTAATCGTGATTAAGCTATATATTCTATCACATATAATGAAAATAATTATAAAACGCAAATGAAATATTACTAAAAACAATATCGAAAACTGAATAAGATATTTTTTCTTAATGAATACGTACGTTCAACATTTTTCCTGATAAAGACAAACTTACAGCTGAAAAGGATACATGGTCTTCAAGTCTAATGCATACTCTCGCTCTTATTTGATTGTTTTAAATTTAAATATGCGTTTCAACATAAATATTTGAAATCCGCGTTTAAACATAATTTTAAATCTTAAATATGCGTTTAAACCTAATAATTTATATGTAGAATATGTGTTTAAACGTAATGTTTTTAAAATCTTAAATATCTTAAAATATGAATTTGAACTGTTTTTTATATGCGTTCAAAAATATTCCATATGCATTTAAACATGATTATTTTAAATCGAAAACAGGCCATTGAATACAAGTATTTTAAATCTTAAACAATAATGTTTTAAATTTAATTACGCCTTTAATATTATTTTTAATCTTAAATATGTTTTGAAAATTTAAAATTTTAAATACGCCTTTATACTGAAGTCGTTTTTAACCTGTAATATGCATTTAAACATGATTATTTTAAATCGAAAACAGGCCATTGAATACAAGTATTTTAAATCTTAAACAATTATTTTTTAAATTTAATTACGCCTTTAATATTATTTTTAATCTTAAATATGTTTTGAAAATTTAAAATTTTAAATACGCCTTTATACTGAAGTCGTTTTTAACCTGTAATATGCATTTAAACATGATTATTTTAATCTTAAATATGTCTTTAAACACTAGTACTTTAAATCCTGCCTTGAAAACAATAATTTAAAATTTTATATATGCCTATAAACATAATTATTTAAATCTTAAAAATGACTTTAAACGCAATATTTTAAATTTACATTATACCTTTAAATATAATCTTAATTAATTTTAAATCTTAAGTATGGCTTTAAACAATTATTTTAAATATTGAATATTAGTTTTAACACAGAAATCTAACTATTTCTAACCAATATTTTAGTCCATATTCTCTCGTTTACAAAAAAAAAAAACATTTATAAATCAAAGGTCATAGTTAGTGTTCTATCTCCTGAAACGATTATCAATTGTCAGTTTTATGCGACAAAATATGACATAGCAAACAGAGAGATTATTTTCCCAGAACTATGTACTTTGCTTCTTGTTTGTATATATAAGTCTACATATTTATTTCCCAAACGTTGAATAAAATATATTTGACTAAATTTTCTGGAGCTCCTTAAGTAATTAATCATAATTGTACTGATTAACATCCATTGTATCTAATTACAAAATCTATAGATTCAACAATATTTTCTTCATGCAATATTAATATTTGTGTTGGCCTTCAGGTTTATTAATTACTAGCATTTCAGCCTGGCGTTTCCCAGGTGTTCCGAGGGGTATGTTGAGCAAAAAAAAAAAGGTCATTTTTTTTTTAACTTTGACCCATATTATGACCCCTTAACATGTATTGTTTTCGGCTCAAATCAAGTTACTGAGTTAGACCATGTCCAAGAAACCTATATCTAAAATTTGAAGTGGTTAGACCCGAAATTGACGGAGTAGTTTGGAAGAGTTGTCAAAGCTCAACGTTGAACTTAACAACCACAATTCTGGTCGAAAACGAATTACAAAGATTTTTCCAAATCTCAGTACCCTGTATATCAAATTTCGAGTCTTGCGTTGGAAAACGTACACCGACACACACACACGTTAATTATACATACATATATATATATATATATATATATATATATATATATATATATATATATATATATATATGTATATATATTCTAGCATTTCAGCCCGGCGTTGCGCGGGTGTTTGTATGTGTATGTTGAGCAAAAAAGAACAAAGTGGTAGAAGTCAGGTAGCCTCGAGATCGTACTGCGAAGGAGGAAAAGAACGGGATAAAAAATGATGTCTTTACCGTTAGGACCACCGCCAAACTTTAAGTGACTTATGTTAAGATTTAGGTTAGAAAATTGAAAGGAGAGGATATCTTCAAAAAATATTAACGAAAAAAAGCGACCCCCCTGTATTAAAATGCCTAGTTGAAGGGGAAGATGTAAATGGTTTAGCCAATTTTTCGATATTTGTCGTATGAAAGGTCGAACTTGAAAACGATACTGATTTTGGTAAAATCTGTCGCCTCTACTGAAAGTTTTAGACAGACATTCAAACATACATATATACATACATTTATATATTGGCAACTAAAGATTCTCGAGTCAAACACATGAGAAAGCTTGCCCTATCTCTGAATACGTTTTTTGTAAAATTTCAAATATTGAGACCAGAAATCGTCTATGTAATTTCGTAGAGACCGCAGAGGTCATTTTTTTAAACTTTGACCCCTATTGTGACCCTGTAAATGTTATTGATTTTGGCCCAAATCAAGTTATTAAGTTAGATCCATGTCCAAGGAACCTATATCAACAAATTCAAGTGTTTAGACCCAAAACTGTCGGAGGAGTTTGGTAGAGTTCTCAAAAGTCAAATCGTTGAACTTTGACCCCTTAACAGCCAAATTTCTGGTCGAAAACAGATCACAAAGATTTTCCCAACTCTCATTACCCTGTTTATCTATATATAACAATACTCGAGGAACGGGTAAATGGTGAATGTATATAGATACAAGTTCTCCAACGTGTAAGCAATTAACTAGCACGATTGAGAGAGACAAAGTGCTTTTCGGCAGCTGTAGCAATATCCTCGATAGTTTTCTTTTAATATCTGACACAGTTAACTGAAAATGTGTAAGAAAATCTGATAGTTGTAACCGTTTTTGTACTAGAGGTTTATAACTTTATTTTGTATTTTTGGCTTTTCTCTTCCATTAAATGGCTTAGAAATACTTTACAACTGACAAGAATTTTATTGTTCAACATTATTTCTCTCTCCCCTTTTTTCTGTCTTTGTATATTTTTCTATCACTTTCATAATGTGTGCTTCTTTCATTTCCTGTAATAAAAAGAAATACGTGTTACATATTGCCAGTACATATTAAAGTAATCAACGTATTTGCCCCGGGGTAACACGGAGTTTGCACTAATAAAATAATCATCAGCTACTGTCATTGCAAACATTATTTAACGTAGAGTGTATATATATATATATATATATATATATATGTATATATATATATATCGCTATATCTATAAACACACATTATATATATATATATATATATATATATATATATATATATATATATATATATATATATATACATACACACATTAGAGGGAAACGGTGAGAAAGAGGAAGAAGGTATCAAACTGAGAAGGATGTAAACGGATTGGAAGCACAGAACGAGAAATGAATAAATAAAACCCTCCCAACGACTGACAATCAATATATCAGTCTACAATATAGATCTCGCATATGATATTCTTTTGCGAAAATATTACGGAAATAAATATATTTTTGAAAACGTAAGCATATTTTAGGTTATATTGCAACGACATTCTCATGTAAGAGCGCACTAAGCCCGATCAACGATGGAAACTAGTAGTTACATTAATGTGTCTTTTGCTCGAAAATATGGACGCACACAATAGCTGGATAAATAAAACCTTCCCAACGACTGACGTTCAATATATCAGTCTACAATATAGATCTCGAATATTATCTGCGAAAATATTACGGAAGTAAATATATTTTGGAAAACGTAAACATATTTCAGAATATATTGTAACGACATTCTTTTGGAAGAGTGAACTAAGCCAAATCAACGAGGAAGCTACTTACCGAATGTATCTGTGTTTTACTCGAAAATATAACCTGGCTGTCTACGATACTTTTTAGACTGTAAGTATTAATTTATTTGAGCTAGCCTTTAGAGAACTAGCTGATCTTATTTCCATGGGTATTTGATCATTCCTTCAAACTTCAGAATACCAGGAATGTTGGTACGGTACAAGGGTCACGCGGCATTCATGTTAGGTGTGTGTTCCTTCCTAGAAACGTTGCTTGTGGTTGAATAAAATAAAATACGTATTAGATACGTTTCGAAGCCAAAAACAACGCATTAAAAAATAAACAGATATTTATTTTCGGTTAAAATTTGGGAAATACCACGTGACCAATTCACTCTTCCGACATTTGAAAATACTACCGTGAAAAACAACAAACGGACTTCTCCTTATTTATTCTCTGCTCCAACAACAACATGGCCCCCAAAAAAAAAAGAATTACTGATGATGAAATTCAACTTCAAAATATATTTTAAAATTTTAAACAAAATAAATATATGTTTATTTTCGTAATAATGCGTAGTTTTTTTTTGCTTCAAACGTATCTAATACGTATTTTATTTTATTCAAAATCAATCGACGCTTCTATCAAGAAATACACATCTCTAACATGAATAAAAGTTTAATGTATGTCATAATAACCGTGAGTCACCGATTCCGTTAGATCACCGCATTTAAGCGGCGTTTAGTCTGATCAGTAATAAAGTGGGTGTCTATTTGATATTACTTGGTAATTCATGTTCTCTAAACTCCTGAAAGGAATGAATGCCGCCAATCTACCCTTGCCCAACACACGCTGCATGAGGTAATACAGCGGCTTCATAGCCCAAGTAGGACAAGGTACTCATCCATTATTCATGTAATAATCAGAAATACGAATAAATTTTGGGGTGTATAATTTACCATTATTAAAATTCGGCATTATTAAGATTCGGCATTTTTATATGCAATTTGAAACCATCTTACAGCTTTTGGGATAGATACGCGGTCGCATGAGAGTCATGATATTGCTAGTAAATTTTAATTGCGTATGTTACAGTCTTTGACTACCTAACAGTTCGGGTTTTGATTACAGACGTCGCAAAAGATACTTGAATTGTAAATAACACGATGATTCTGATCTTCTGAATCAATATCTCATTCATGAATACATCTTGTTTAAATAGTCAATCGCGTTTTGGATATGATCGGGGTTCTTTTATAACTCGCTTTGCTCATGTGTGCGTGACCCTGGCAGGGTTAGAATCCCTTTGCTAAATAAGACCAAAGAATCATAATTAACTCTCGGCCCCGTTCATTTGGATGATATCCAACGAAGGTTATCTAAGTAATTCATTGTTGGCATGAAATGACAAAAGCGAGCCAAAGTGCTAACGTGACATCTCTCATGGAATATATCTAGTTCACACGCCATTCTCTTAGGGATCTTTCACGTTCCAATGAAATAAGCTAGTATTGACAAATGGTGCCAAATATCGGCCGGCGCGCACAAATTCAACAAATAAATCGTACATATGTCTACGTCAAGAGATTTCCACGTCTTCCGCTCTGTTATATTTCCGGCATAAAAAGCACTGGGCATGATCCAAAATGTAGCCTGGCTTTCAGACAGATATATTTCAATCTGATACAGGCAATTTCTGATTTATTGCGAATAGTAATCTGGTGCGAAATACAAGAAAAATAAGTTATACGAAAAAGGAAAAAAAACAAACAGTCGACCTACGGAAAAATAAACTAGTCGAACAAAAGCTAAATAAACTAGTCGAACGAAGGCGAAATATAAAAAACGATCAATAATATAATGAATTACTTCATTTCTTACCCTAATAACATGGACTACTTAAGCCAGAACGTAAAGGAAATCAGTACAATGCCTTTAAACAATGCCATTTAAAAAAAAAAAAACTAACAAAAAGCGACGGAATTTCCCTGTCAGGTAGCTAAAGGCAATTTGCATTAAAGTAGCTCTATCTAAAAATATGCAAATCCAAGCAAGGCTTAAAATTGCTGACCTCCAATGACTAATGATAACCTATGAAGAAAGAAAGATATCGCAATGCTCAGTTGCTTCCAGACTCGTTGAGGAGATTAGATCAACAACTGATATATAAATCTATACGGAACGGCAAATAACTGCAACTCATGTTGCTTATAACAGAAAGAAAATTAGGAGAGAACACGCAAATATATTACTTCATGTATTGAGTGCGAGTTATTACAGAAGTTAAGATACGTTGAGCCGGTTAGTACCAGACTGGTGATCATTTGAGCATTCAAGGCGTTGTATGTGCTCTCCGCTTATCGTGGAATTTGGTTTCAGTCAATGCATACACTTCACTTGCAACTGGTGTTTAGAGATTTTGACTCAGGAGAGGTATGGTTGGATATTGCGCCCCCCTGCAACAAAATGTGCATGCGTAGGCATCCTCCCTAGGTATCCATTGTCTGTCAAAAAAGAAAAAAGACTATGCTTATATATACATACATAATGTATATACGTATATACATAATGTGTGTACATATAAAAGTATATGAAAATGTTTATATATATATGTATATATGTAAGTGTATATATATATATATATATATATATATATGCGTGTGTGTATATATATATAAAAGTATATGTAAGTGTATATATATATATATATATGCGTGTGTGTATATATATATATAAAAGTATATGTAAATGTGTATATAAATGTATATAAATGTATATATGCATATTCAGATGTATAAACATGTATATATGTATATATGTAGATGTATATATGAATGTACGTGTATGTATATATATATATATATATATATATAAAAGTGAACGTGTCTGTCTGTCTGTCTGTCTGTCTGTGTACATTTCCCTACGCAATAACTCTGTCAATTTTTAGTCTATAGACTCGAAATTTGAAATACCGGGTACTGAGATTTGGGAAAATCGATGTGACGGTTGTCAGCCAGAAATTTTGCTTTTAAGAGGTCAAATTTCAACGATTTGACCTTTAAGAACTCTACCAAACTTCTCCGACAATTTTGGGTCTAGACACTTGAAATTTTAGATATAGGTTTCTTGAACCTGGATCTAACTTAATAAAGTGATTTGAGCCCGAAACTATAAATTTTAAGAGGTCATAATAGGGGTCAAATTAAAAAAAAATTGACTTTTTTTTGTTTTGCTAAGCGTACACCTCAAAACACCCGGGCAAAGCCGGGCTAAAATGCTAGTACATATATAAATAATGTTTATATATAAAGGTATATGTAAATGTTTATATATATATTTGTATCCATATATATATATATATGTGCGTGTATGTATATATATAAAGGTATACATAAACGTGTATATATACGTATAAATTAATATATGCATATGCAGATGTGTATATATATATATATATATATATGTGTGTGTGTATATATACATACGTGTTTGTATACTTATCTATCTATCTATATATACATATTTATACATGTATATATTTATACATGTATCTGTGTATATAGTTGGATTCATATGTGTATACATATATGTATACATATATATGTATACATATGTATACATATATATATATAAGTATACATATATATGTATACATATATATGTATATATGTGTATGCATGCATATATGTATATGTATACATTTATGTATATATATATATACATATCTGTATATATGTATGTATACATTTATGCATATATGTATGTATACATTTATGTATATATGTATGTATACATTTATGTATATATGTATGTATACATTTATGTATATATGTATGTATACATCTATGTGTATATATCTATGTATTCATCTATGTGTATATATCTATGTATACATCTATGTATATATATCTATGTATACATCTATGTATATATATATATATATATATATTTATACATATATGTATGTGTGCATGTATATATATATATGTATACATACACACATATATGTATGTATATATGTATATGTGTGTGTTCTGATTAACAGAGATTTTTCGACAATTGGTGTTCGTTCCTTCTATATTAGCAACACAGAGTGATAAACATATATATATATATAAATGTACTATATAAAAGATAATAAATAACAGTAAATTTTATCATTGCATATTAAGCAATGTGAACTCTTTCTGCTAATATGTCTAGAAAAATTAAAATAATAACGCTAAATAGCTTCAAAATGCGTATCTATGGAAATAATAGAAGAAAAAAATAAATACATATATTATTTTCTACGACAACCTAGCTATATTATCTAAAGTATGTTTCAAATTTACCAATATAATTTTTTTTTTTTTACAATAATGAATATCTATGGAAAAGGTCGCTTTCCTATAGTGCTGTCAAACAGAACGGTTGGGAAGAAGAAAATCGAGAGGTAAATGTTGATGTCGTGCAAATTGATATTGAAGGCCAATGAGAGTAGAAACACCGCAACGGATCTATTATGCCTAATGCCAAGGAGTTTGGCGTACAGAGCTCGTAGGACAATTGCTTTCTTACGTTAGACGTTATATGACAAGGTCAGGGTGATTTCGGTTTTATATGCTTTACTTAAAGCACACTTTACCTCGTGCGAACACACCTACACATACACACACAAGAAAACCCGGTTGTAAGTTTTCCAATATAACAAACAGGGCATTTAGGATGTTTATGCATTTCCAGTAGGAGCATTAGTCTTATTGAAGGTACCATTAAAAAAAAAAAAAACGTCCCTAAGAAATACGTAACACAATTTCTCTTTCTCTCTCCAACACACAGACATACGTGTGTGTGTCTGTGTGTGTGTGTGTGTGTGTGTGTGTGTGTGTGTGTGAGTTAGAGCCTGAAGAATCCTAGCGTGGATGAAACGCGGAATATTGTGTGTAGCTTAATTGGCATATATATTTTTATAACATTCTCTCTCTCTCTCTCTCTCTATATATATATATATATATATATATATATATATATATATATATATATATAAACGTGGGTGAGGATATATATATATATATATATATATATATATATATATATATATATATATATATATATATATATATATATATATATATATATATATATAAAGGTTTAAATAAAATACGCGGAAGTTTCTCTAGAGCTCTTTCGTCTATCATCTCATCAGGAGGAAAATCGATAGCGGTACAAAATAATATTATCCCGAAAGTTTAAAGAGTTCTAATGGGGAACTATTGAATGTGCCAAAAGTACGGGGGCAAACTAAAATTAAGTTTATTGTCGTTTAAAAGCGATTAAAATATTAGCACAACGAGCGAAGAAAAAAAAAGCGAGAGAAAAGATTCAAACTTCTCCAAAGAGAAACAATGCGTTCGCTGTTTCTTTTTGCCGGCACAAAGAAGGTTTACGCCCGCGATTGAGATATAATTCTACTCCTTAATCTTACAATAGTATTATATAATTCTATTTGTTGGTGTGTGTACCTCTTCCGAAAATATTTAAATAAATGTTTAGAGGTACAGAATTTGTATATAGTTTTAAATAAAATACTAGGCGGAAGTTTCTCGAGAGCTCTTTCGGCTATCATCTCGTCAGAAGTAAATCGATAGCAATCTAAATAATATTGTAACGAAAATAAAGAGTTCTATTGGGGAACTTATTAAATGTTCCAACGTACGGGGACATGGGGACATTAAATTTATTTACGTTTAAAAATCATTAAAAATATTGGCACAACGAGGGAGAAAAAAAAAAGCGGGAGAAAAAATTCAAAGTTCCCCAAAGAGAAACAATGCGTTTGATGTTTGTTTTTTCCGGTACAAAGAAGGTTGACGCACCGCGATAGAGACGGCCTCCAACATCTTTAAATGGTTTATGGATTCAGCTATATGTAGCACCTCGAACCATTCTATTTTATATCTATAGGCACAGCATGGATTATCAACCAAATGCTGGCCAATAGCCGAGTCCAAGGATGCGGAAGGAGGGAGACTACCAGAGCCGTATCCTCCTTTGTCTGATCTTCGATGGAACGTGCTGGTTTATACGAGTCAAAAGGTGCAAGGATAGTACTTGCAAGAACGAGGCCAAAATGCAAAGACGTCTAATGCTTTATTTAAAACGAATTTTTTTTTTTTTTTTTGCAAGGATGTCTACGGCAGGATTAGACCTTAGTTACAACGTCCCAGAATGTATTGTCTCCCTAAAATCCATAAACAAGGTGTTCCACTGAGACCTATTTTATCAATGGAAGGGTCGGTACAACATTCTTTGGCTCAGTGCTTTGTGGAAATTGTGCAACCTGTGCGCGAATTACATACCACGCAGTGTATTCCTGATTCTTTTCGGTTTGTTAATTCTCTTAGTGGGTTGAATTCAAATGCGCTCATTTGATGTCTCTAGTCTCTTTACATACATACCGTTGGATGAGACTATACGTATATGTACCGACCCGCTTTATGGTGGTCGCCTGACCGCTCGGTGGTTTTCTAAAAAGATTCTTATTGAACTCGTTTTAATGCGTACAAAATCTGTGGAGTTTTGTTTTTTGTGATATCATGTATTATCAGGTCGACGGGGTTTCAATGGTGAGTCCGTTGGCCCCAACTTTAGCGGATATTTTTGTCAGATACTATGAATCCGTTCTGTTCAACTCTATAACAAAACCCACTACATATTTCAGATATGTTGACGATACTTTTGCTATTCTTCCATCACAAGGTGAAGCGTCAACAATTTTTAATAGATTAAATTCTTTGCATGGGGCTCTAAAGTTAACTAGGGAAAGTGAGAAGGACAACTTGCTTCCCTTCTTGGATGTTCTTGTCGAACGTTCATGGGGAAGGGGACTTTCTCACTACAATTTATAGGAAGCCGACGTTTACTGACCTATAGGTGAACTGGTTATCTTTTGTGCCAAAATCATGTAAGGTCGACCTAATTAATACTTTGGTACATAGATCTCTCA